>NW_005178653.1:0-181826 GCF_000350225.1 Chondrus crispus | reverse complement strand
GATCAAACACTCCCCACCCTCCTCCAAGACAACGATCACACCCCGCAACCATCTCCGCCCCCCCTCAGTAAACCCCCCTCTGCCTCTGACCTCGCCCACCACAACCATCATCTCAAACTGGGCCACATACACCCAAAGAAACTACACTACATGGCAACACACAACGTAGCCCCCGGACTGCCCCCTGCCCTCAAGTCCACTACACCCCGCCTCACATGCACCGGCTGCCTTGTCGGGAAAAATCCTGCGCCCCATTCCACAAACACCCCCGTCAGGCACCCCCGGGACAACACATCCACACGGACATGTGCGGCCCCATCACACCCCTCTCTCCCAACAACAACCGCTACATGATAACCTTCATAGACGAAGGCAGCCGCAAGCTCTTTGCCTCCTTCCACCCAACAAGCGCTACAGCCGCTACCCACGTCAAATCATTCTTGACGTCGGTCAAACCCATACACGGACACACCGTCCGTCATGTCACAAGCGGCAATGCGAAAGAGTATACCTCGCACGACCTCCGTGCATACTATACCGACCAACACATCACCCTACACACCACCATCCCCCACACCCCGCAGGAAAATTCCCTCGCAGAGAGAGCCAATCGCACAATTTTTGATCATGTCCGCGCGGCACTGTCCTCCTCTGACATGCCCCCACACTTCTGGGAATATGCTGCTCGTGATTACATAGACAAATACAATCACACACCCCATCGCTCCAGCAAACAACTACCAGAGAGCCTCTGGTCTCCCACACCAGTCAATATCACTACCCTACTCCCCTTCGGACAACACGGATACGCAACCAACCCCGCACCAAAAACAAAGCTCCAACCCCGTGCCCAACTCCACGGCTATCTATACCGCGCAGACGCCACCCATTACGTCACCTGGAACCTCTCTACCAAGAAAACCACCCGCTGTCGAGCTTCCGATTTTATCTCATACGACCCCCACCGGGACCGCATCTCCACCCAATCTCGAAAACAATTACCCCCACCCCCCACACACAACAGCTCCCCCGTTCTACAGAACCACAAAAACATCTGCACCCCCACCGTCATACTCGATGATCACATCGAAACTCTCATGTCCATGCCCACATTCTGCCTCAACACCCTGAACTACGACGCAGAACCCGGCGACACGGCAACAAATCCACGCTCCCTTCGCGCGGCGCGCCGAGCGCCGGAATCCCACCTATGAGAACACTCATGGAACGCCGAACTAGCCAGCCTTGAAAAACACGGCACACTCTCGTACATTCTCAAATCCTCCCTACCCCCTCAAGCCACCCTTCTCCCGCTCAAATTCACATTGCGCCTCAAACGCGATGAAACCGGCCATGTAATCTCCTGGAAAACTCGCTGCACAGCTCGCGGCGACAAACAAATTCCCCACGTCCACTACGACCCTGACAACATCTCGAGCCCCGTCGCCGACCGAGATGCTGTCCGCTGTGCCCTCGCCCTCGCTGCCGGCACCCCACTTATCGCTGAACACTGGGACCTAGAGTCCGCATTTCTCCACGAAATTCTCGGCCCGGAAGAGACAATATAAGTGCACCAACCCCCTCAATTTGACGGGTCATACAAACACCCCGGCCACGTTGGTGTACTTACAGGCCACATCTACGGCACCAAACAAGCGTGCAAAATATTCACCTCAGGTCTCGCGAACAACCTCAAACTATGGCACTTTAGACGCCTCACCAGCGACAGCTGCACCTTAATGCTCCGCAATGAAGACAATCCCCACTTCGTCCTTTTCGTCATCACTATTGACGACTTCCTAGCCATAAGCAACCACCGCCCCCTCCTGTATGCCACTCGCACCAAGCTCGCCTCATGCTACACCGTTAGGAACCTCGGCCCCGTACGCCACTTCTTGGGATGGAAAGTGGACCGCACGCCCACTTCCATTTCCATCAGCCAACCTGCATTTACGGCAGACATTCTCACACGGTTCAACATGGAAGCATGCAGCCCAAATCCCACCCCTTACGACACCACAGTACTCTCTGCACGCCACCAAGACGAGACCAAACTACCACCATCCACCCCCTACTCAGCTGCAGTTGGCTGCCTACGCTACCTCGCCGATAGCACACGCCCCGATCTTGTCTTCATCACAGGCCTCCTCGGTCGGTACTCCCACGATCCATGCCATCGACACTGGAACGCCGTCCAGCGAGTCCTTGGCTATCTCCGTCACACCCCCAACCACGGGATTAAATACAAAAATCCCATGCCATCCCAGCCCCTCATCGCCTACTCCGACTCTGACTACTCCTCGTGCTTTGACACACGCCGATCTACATACGGTTTTGTAGCATTGTGGCGCCACGGCCCTGTAGCCTGGCAATCGAAACGACAAAAGTTTGTCACCTCGTCTACATGGAAAGCGGAGTATGTAGCAGCCTTCCACGCCTCTCAACACACGAACTGTCTCCGGAATCTCCTTCACGACTTTCGTGCCCTCAACATCTCCGTCCCAACCTCCCTCCACATCGACAACGCAGGCACTATCACAACTGCCAAATCCACACATCCAACTCCCAAATCAAAGCACATAGACGTCAAGTACCACTACGTCAATGAGCAAGTTCTCCGCAAACATATCACTCCTGTGAAGATACCTTCCCGAGATAACCCTGCCGACTGTCTCACGAAGCGCCTCAAACCGGCGATCTTCAACCATCAACTCTCCACGCTCCAAATGACTGCAACGCCACCATCAAGCGCGGCGACTGTCGTATCTTAATTTTCTCCGCTTGATGAAGCCACCGATCATCATCCACTCCTTGTAGTATCTCACACGTGTACATAGCACTCCCACCGTACTTAAGACCGTCGTCGCTCATGTCCCCAGTAAAGACGACCCCAAGGTCTTGAGTCTCTTACAGAGAAAGCACGAGTACGCAACAACTTCGAAGGGTAGTGTAGTGCCACGGATACAAAATAACGTAGATACGTTGTGCAGAGAAAGTCCACATACAGATAATCAACATGCAAGAACCTGCTCGTGTCTGGAAAATGGAACAGTATTTTTGGAGATCCAATTGTCATTGGCCGTGTCACATTCGCACATGCTGAGCATCTGTGCAAATACTGTACTTTGCTTCGCCCAGTTGGGAAAAATCCAACCCCCTTCAACGGGTTTTGCTGCTCTACTGCTGAGACTCCTTGCATGTCAAGCAAGCCGGTGTTTTGAACCTCTCTCAAATATAGAGCAAGTAGATATGTGAAAGGCGTTGCATATCCATCTGCGTTCCTGCGTATTTCACAATTTGCTAAATGAACATTGCTTGGTAGTTTCATTTGACCATTTCTCTGTGGTACCGGTCAAGTGACGGAGGACATCAACAGTATAATGTATTGAGTATTGGAAGGTAAAACATCCGACCTGCAACCTTTGTGTGCAAAGGACCGATTGGTAGACAGTGCTGTAGATGGTACGGTGAGCTGGAGAGCTTGCTAGTAACTGCTCATGAACTTTCCACTGTCGTGGTGCAGTGTTAGAAAATGTTGAGGGGACAATTTTACATCTCAACCCTTCCTCTCTAGTTCTAAGACAGGATCAAGTAGTGCGTTAGAAGTCTACTGTAGTGACACGCAAGGTAGAGTAGTTTCGGTATAATCCAACCCATAGTCGATGACCCGTATTTAACATGGTACAGTATTGAATTCCTCAATTCAGAGGAATTGAGCTTGACTACGTCACACGATCTGGAACGGACTGAAACTACATCTGCACATGCAATGCACCATAATAACGGTTCCCGTGTGGCAACTCTAACAAAGTAAAATACAGAACTTCAACAGAAATTGGGACAAGGCGCATGTCACATGAATTTTCAATTAATTGTCAGGAACAAGAACCTGCCTGCAAATTCTCTAACTAGCTCTCCTGCATACACACAACACTTCAAGTATTGCTTTAAGACTTGCTTTCGGTTGAACAACGATAATCATATGACTATGGAAAAAATCACTTTTTGGACACAGCAATTTGAGGCCTGCTTCCCCAGTGAAGTATACAAACTGTGCGGTTGGAGCTGATGAAAGGGAATCTGGTACGTCGCTCCAAGAAAAAAAATGCAAGCTGACTGCACAAGCATGGAAAGGGAGGAATAGAAAACTAAGCACAGAAACCAAGGTGTTCTTCAAAACCGTGTTTATTGGTAGTAAGCAAAGCTGCTATTGCTTCATCGTTCCTTCATGATGAACTAGTAGGGCCCACATCACGGAGCGTCCAAACTTGAAGTCTACCAAATCACTACTCTTCGAATCTGAGAGTTATTACGGGCGGCAGACGCAGCGGAATCCGCGGCGGGTGCCTCCAGTGCGGCATGCCTGAACGCGGCAGATACCCTCGGGCTCAAAGTCGGGGCTCATGTCCCTGCACATGCGACTAGCGCGGCCTCTACCACCGCACGGGCCCCTGGTGATAACAGTGCCGGGATCGGAACGGACGGAGTCGTCCATATCCATGGCGAGGACGGAAGAGGCGAACAGAAGAGCGAACAGGAAGGCGATAGCAGACTTCATTTTTGGGAGATAGGGTGAGTGCAGAGAAGTTGAAGATGAGAGAAATGAGTGAGGAAGGTGGGTGGTGGGGTCAGCAAGAAGTAGCGCAGCAGTGGACGGGGGGCTTTATATACGCTTTTAAGTTGTTAAGATTGGGTAGCCAGAAAATAGGAGCTGTGATGGAACAGTTGCTTTTTCGACGGCATGCAACTAAAGCACGTAAATTGAGGTGCATAAGCTGTACAAGCAACTAACAAGGCTGTGATAGACCCGGTTTTAGCCAGCTGCTTCAACTGAAATCAGAATAACTGAACTGAGCTGATCACTAATTTCTCTCCAACTCTGCTAGTATACGTCGAGAAAGAAAATCACATCGCTCTACAGCCACGGAGCAGCCACTGATGAGGCATGGTTGCAGTATCCTTGTGGCAGATTATGATGAGAACAATAGATGGACTACCTCACAAATGAATTCTCACTCATGCAAAGCAATTTGCGTCGGGAGCACTCGCGGTCAATTGTGTCATGCGTGTAATGCATGCAGTTGGAGTGTGAGTCGGAGTTAGCTTGTGAGTTTACGATGTGCGGTGGAAGGCTTGTGGAACCGAAGAAGGATACTGATCAGGTACAGACAGACGTTGAGTTATGAGCATGGCAAGATGAAGGAGCAAAGCGTAACTGTACGATCAAACCACCAAGTACTTCATGGTTGAGAATGGAGTAGATGGGGCCTGCCGCGGTGCGGTTCTTATCGATGAAGAGAGGTCTATTTGCTGATTAAATGCATGCACACCTTCCTCCGATGATTTTGGCAGCGAAAATGCTCCAAACCAGCAATGCGCTGTTGGATATCTTTGGACTACTTACACTCGTGATGATGCGTCCCGACAAATATTAGTCCACTTAATAAAACGGTTATTTGCTGTTGCGACTTAAATGGACAACGCAATGAGAAAAGATATTTTTGCAGAACAGACCCGAGCTACTACACATCCGAACTTGCGCTAGGGCCAATTGAACGACTCCTACAGTGCATAAGTCAAGTATAAGCCAGCCACCATAGTGGCTCATTGCGAATGGAAAATAATAGTTAACACCTATTACGGCAGGTTGACGTTCTGTTACACGCACCTGTGGTAATAGGGGCGTACCCTTGACCACGGGGATGTACTCGCCATGCTGAGAAGCTAACATGGATTGTGTTTATATCTAACGCTTTTAGAAGTGTTCGTAGACACTGGTTCAAGAAATTCACGCAATTGGACGAATGTGTAGCACACGGCGACGGAAGATACTCAAGTGGATTGGAGGAACAAGAAAGTGAAACTCTTTTCTCTTGAGAAGCAATACTGTGGGAACCGTCCAGCGGCACAGATGAAAGAAACAGCGTAGTCTCATCCTCACAGCAATGACAGGAGCATGATTGGTCCAGAAAGTCCAACTATACTGATTTATACAGTACAGTGATCCTGTTATCCTCATTTACAGCACGGCCCTTCTTCAAGCTGTCCAGGGACCGACGCTGCTGTTCGACTTCTTATTCTTCTTCGTACGATTCACAATAAGCTACTTTTGAAGGATATATTCGGAATCATTAAGTAGAGCACACAGATAAAGTTACAGAGCAGCGTTGCAGCTAGACCCGCCCTCACTTAATAAAACTTGTGAGAAAGGCTACACATATGTCAAACGAGAAGCCCACTGCGAAGCTTTATACGTGAGCAACTCGTACCGGATGGTTTTTGATTGGGACCAGTCAGAGCGCCAAGTAATAGTACACCTTGTCTACGCAACAAGAATGCGGGTTTCTACATGTGCTCGCACTGTAGCTATGACAATACTATTCCCCACACATCCCTCACAATGCGATTGTTGCCAATGGTATCTGCATTAGCAGATAATGGAGTGGTTTCAGGATGCCGCGCGGGCTTTTCCACCCGCTAAAATCCTCAGGGATATGCAGAAGACTCAAATTTCAATTAAGGCAAACAAACAGCCGAAACCAAATGTTAGAGTAACAAACCTCCTAGTGACACAGGGGTGACTACAAAGCCGTAGTGGACCGGAGCGAGATGCGAAAACTAATTTCATATCTGGCAGTTTAGGTCGCCGCCATCAACAACGAAAGTGATGAGCTGTGCCCTTAAGATTGCACCACAGCAATGCACACGTGTCCAAGAAGAGGTACTCTAGCAATTCCGCGAGAATGGCTACTACTGTTACAAGCTCCTGCAATGCACGCGACGCATGGCAGACCGTTGCTTCGCTCTGGTAGCAGTCAAAGACACGAAATTATCTCTGAAAGGGACGCCAGGAGAGATTTTATTTGTTCTAGCTTGAGAGTTTGCGTGCAATGAAAAAGGGAACATGCAGGACAAACACATCGTAGCAAGCGCAACAAAACTAAGTGGATATGTTTTTTCTCACATTCCAGGGAACAAAAGTGAATCTCTACGGATAGCGATAGCACATAAATAATTTCGCAGACCTCCCTGAAACCAGGGAGCAACGGATGCATCAAGTCTACGAGGGAGGAAGAAATTGTTTACTATCCATCATTACGAGTGTAAGTAGTCCAAAGATATCCAACAGCGCATTGCTGGTTTGGAGCATTTTCGCTGCCAAAATCATCGGAGGAAGGTGTGCATGCATTTAATCAGCAAATAGACCTCTCTTCATCGATAAGAACCGCACCGCGGCAGGCCCCATCTACTCCATTCTCAACCATGAAGTACTTGGTGGTTTGATCGTACAGTTACGCTTTGCTCCTTCATCTTGCCATGCTCATAACTCAACGTCTGTCTGTACCTGATCAGTATCCTTCTTCGGTTCCACAAGCCTTCCACCGCACATCGTAAACTCACAAGCTAACTCCGACTCACACTCCAACTGCATGCATTACACGCATGACACAATTGACCGCGAGTGCTCCCGACGCAAATTGCTTTGCATGAGTGAGAATTCATTTGTGAGGTAGTCCCATCTATTGTTCTCATCATAATCTGCCACAAGGATACTGCAACCATGCCTCATCAGTGGCTGCTCCGTGGCTGTAGAGCGATGTGATTTTCTTTCTCGACGTATACTAGCAGAGTTGGAGAGAAATTAGTGATCAGCTCAGTTCAGTTATTCTGATTTCAGTTGAAGCAGCTGGCTAAAACCGGGTCTATCACAGCCTTGTTAGTTGCTTGTACAGCTTATGCACCTCAATTTACGTGCTTTAGTTGCATGCCGTCGAAAAAGCAACTGTTCCATCACAGCTCCTATTTTCTGGCTACCCAATCTTAACAACTTAAAAGCGTATATAAAGCCCCCCGTCCACTGCTGCGCTACTTCTTGCTGACCCCACCACCCACCTTCCTCACTCATTTCTCTCATCTTCAACTTCTCTGCACTCACCCTATCTCCCAAAAATGAAGTCTGCTATCGCCTTCCTGTTCGCTCTTCTGTTCGCCTCTTCCGTCCTCGCCATGGATATGGACGACTCCGTCCGTTCCGATCCCGGCACTGTTATCACCAGGGGCCCGTGCGGTGGTAGAGGCCGCGCTAGTCGCATGTGCAGGGACATGAGCCCCGACTTTGAGCCCGAGGGTATCTGCCGCGTTCAGGCATGCCGCACTGGAGGCACCCGCCGCGGATTCCGCTGCGTCTGCCGCCCGTAATAACTCTCAGATTCGAAGAGTAGTGATTTGGTAGACTTCAAGTTTGGACGCTCCGTGATGTGGGCCCTACTAGTTCATCATGAAGGAACGATGAAGCAATAGCAGCTTTGCTTACTACCAATAAACACGGTTTTGAAGAACACCTTGGTTTCTGTGCTTAGTTTTCTATTCCTCCCTTTCCATGCTTGTGCAGTCAGCTTGCATTTTTTTTCTTGGAGCGACGTACCAGATTCCCTTTCATCAGCTCCAACCGCACAGTTTGTATACTTCACTGGGGAAGCAGGCCTCAAATTGCTGTGTCCAAAAAGTGATTTTTTCCATAGTCATATGATTATCGTTGTTCAACCGAAAGCAAGTCTTAAAGCAATACTTGAAGTGTTGTGTGTATGCAGGAGAGCTAGTTAGAGAATTTGCAGGCAGGTTCTTGTTCCTGACAATTAATTGAAAATTCATGTGACATGCGCCTTGTCCCAATTTCTGTTGAAGTTCTGTATTTTACTTTGTTAGAGTTGCCACACGGGAACCGTTATTATGGTGCATTGCATGTGCAGATGTAGTTTCAGTCCGTTCCAGATCGTGTGACGTAGTCAAGCTCAATTCCTCTGAATTGAGGAATTCAATACTGTACCATGTTAAATACGGGTCATCGACTATGGGTTGGATTATACCGAAACTACTCTACCTTGCGTGTCACTACAGTAGACTTCTAACGCACTACTTGATCCTGTCTTAGAACTAGAGAGGAAGGGTTGAGATGTAAAATTGTCCCCTCAACATTTTCTAACACTGCACCACGACAGTGGAAAGTTCATGAGCAGTTACTAGCAAGCTCTCCAGCTCACCGTACCATCTACAGCACTGTCTACCAATCGGTCCTTTGCACACAAAGGTTGCAGGTCGGATGTTTTACCTTCCAATACTCAATACATTATACTGTTGATGTCCTCCGTCACTTGACCGGTACCACAGAGAAATGGTCAAATGAAACTACCAAGCAATGTTCATTTAGCAAATTGTGAAATACGCAGGAACGCAGATGGATATGCAACGCCTTTCACATATCTACTTGCTCTATATTTGAGAGAGGTTCAAAACACCGGCTTGCTTGACATGCAAGGAGTCTCAGCAGTAGAGCAGCAAAACCCGTTGAAGGGGGTTGGATTTTTCCCAACTGGGCGAAGCACAGATGCTCAGCATGTGCGAATGTGACACAGGGCCAATGACAATTGGATCTCCATACAGTAAATACTGTTCCATTATCCAGACACGAGCAAGTTCTTGTATGTTGATTGTCTGTACAGTATGTGGACTTTCTCTGCACAACGTATCCACGTTATTTTGTATCCGTGGCATTACCCTAGAAGCAGCGAGCGTTGCCGTGTGAATCATGTAATGATTCTTAAATGAACCGAGATCTCTGATACGATCGACCTACTTCTTGCAGACAATGCATCTTTCCGGATTATTCTTCTGAACACATGCCTTGCGATCGCATTAAACGATACGAAAATTTTATTGGCAGACGCAAGCACCTTCCGTCTATTCGCTACCCAATAATACTAGTTTGTGCTGGTAAAAACTCTCTGCGTAGCATATTAGGGTCTTGGGCGATAGACTCTACAAAACACAAATAGTTCCACCGCATTGTGAGTCGATTAGATTCTTGATATCATGTCATACTGTCTGTAACTCGATACCGAACTATTTTCTGCTACTGAACGTGTCGAACGCACGTGTCATATGAAAGCAAGCTACAAAGAAGCGGTTTCCGGAAACTTGCTGTTTCGGATTTCTCTATACTTCAAAGCAGTTTATGGGTATGGGTGGAAACAAGGACACCAGTCTCCTGGAAAGTACATTGTCGAGAGATGTGGTTGCTCTCTGTCCTTGTCAAGAGAGAACCTCACTTAACGACCAGGAAGGAGCGCGTGAAAGCATTGCATTGTGTGCAGCTCGTCGATGAAGAAGAGTTCTGAGGCAGCTGAGGCGAGCAACTGGTACCCGCGCGATATCTATTTACAGAACAAAAAGCATTCCAACATCCGCTCTAGAAAACATTGGCTGAAGAACGAAAGCGCTTTTCCAAAAGTAGAGCAGACTAATATACGACGTATGTAGTCTGCTGCAAAGGCTCCTACGACGAAGATGACAATCACCAGGTAGTTGACTAACCCTCAGAGTCTTGTGAGGTTGAAACTATATCGAGTCATTCATACTCAGGAAAAAAAGCGCTCTCTGTACACGTTGAAGTGATTTGGCGGGTGTCGCACCTGCCGTTGTCAACCAACTCGGAAGTAAACCCATGTTTGCTCGAACGAGTCGCGGCTGGCTTCTGCATTGCAAAGTTTCCCACTGCTAGGCTATCTCACCACCAGCTTGTTCCAGCTTAAAGGACCCAGTTGTTCTGCCACACAAACACCGTTCGGTGGAGTTGCGTTCTAGTATTCTCAGTGGCAGTTCCGGATAGAAAGAATCAGGCAACCGCGCTTGCAGGAATTTCTTTGCTGTGCGCTCGCCATGCACAACAAATGTTATGGGTTTTAGTGCGGGCGAGCTGGGTGCAGGAGAAACAGTGATATTGTTTCAGGTGGTGGACACTGACTGAGTCACCACAGCGCGGCGCGGTGCCGATTGGCCTCCACTTGACGCGAGACTTGGCTAGTCCAGATAAAACACATTAATTGGCATACAATTTAGGTAATTACTATCTTAAATTTCGTAATCACAGATTACTCCTTTCGCTAGAGATGCGAATGACTTTATTTTTCCTAACTTTCAGGGGGAGCCGATGCTATACCACAGGACGGGCGTTTAAGAGTCACATTTGTGTGGGACATGACAGGGCCGAGCCGTGATAAGGCATACGGGCGATGGTAGCCGAGGCTACGCTGGACCATATCGTGTAGCTAAGGCGCTGGGAGAGACGGGACTTGGCAGTTCCAAATAAAGTGCCAGTGCGAGTCGCGATCTGACGAGCAAGAGAGTCAAGTACGGATGTGGAGCGGGCGCTTGGGGCGCCAAGAGTGCCAAATGCAAGAGGGACGAATTTCCAACCAAGGGGTGGAAGGGCAGCGTTGTCCTAGAGATGCACAGTAGGGCAGGGCAATTCTCTGGGCCACATGTCAAACGTGTACTGATCATGAGACTGAAAGACGTTGAAGGCGCTCCTGCTGAAAGGGGTGCTCAAAATTTGGGACAGTGGCATTGAGGTGGGACATGCAAAGTACCAACAAAGCATTACTTGAACGCGCAAGGCGTAGTAGCACAGGACTGCAACTCTAAGATGCAAAAATTTTGCGACCCCGTGTAGATAAATGCATAAAAACATCTGCTGAATCTAATGTCCGTGCTCGTTTTCCTTTTTTCCTGTGTACTCTCGCAAGGACGACAAAAAATAAGGCGGCATTTTCAAAACAACCTCAATCGCCGAATCAAACCATT
The DNA here is from genome assembly GCF_000350225.1 of Chondrus crispus. NCBI lineage: Eukaryota > Rhodophyta > Florideophyceae > Gigartinales > Gigartinaceae > Chondrus > Chondrus crispus. The sequence continues at coordinate 170,186 of NW_005178653.1, read as the reverse complement.
CCGCAAATGCCATAAAAATCGCCACACACCCCTCAGAGTTTTTACACGAAGTTGCTATCTCTCAGAGATCCCGAAAATTTTACACGAAGTTGCTATCTCTCAGTGACCCCAAAATTATATCTTTTCACTTAGCCCGGTCCGACACTATACAACTGTACGAACTCCTTCTCGTGAGCGGCGCATTCGCCACGCTTTTGTCCCTCGTCGTAGCATCAGATCTTTCAGTCACCAATTAAAAACATACTCGCTCAACCATCGTCAACTGAATTCAAGCCTCGCGGCCGAAAGCCAGTCATCAACGCCTCCATCGTTTTCGTCTAGACAAGCTGATACCGGAAGAGAAGGACCTCGCCATATCCCTACTACTTATATATACTGAGCGTGGCTCAATTCTGCGATGCAAATGATGCGATGATGAAAGTACCACACCTTAGAGCTCCACCAACATACACCAGTGTATTCGGACGCGAAAACCTGGAATTTGGAACATGCCATATCCCACTATCGAAGGAAACTAAGCATTAAGGTAAGGTACAGTACAGGGGGGGTCGCGATATAGTGCCATCTTTGTTAGTGCCAGCTCCGATATAGTGCTACCCTTGTAGGGGTGGCACGAATTTTGAGCCAAAAACGAAGGGTCTCCAGAGAGGCAAGGCAGTTGGATGGACGTACTGCCCGAGAGCCGCTGCCGCCGCGGAAAGATATTATGCAGTTGCTTACTAAAATAGAGACTATGGCGGAAAAAGGCAGGGTCGATGATGCAATTGGACATCTGCAAAAGTGTAGGCTGGCATTTATGGCTGCGAAAAAGGAGGGAGTCAATGCGACGGCTCGGCAGCTACTAATAACAGAAATGCTTGATTAGACTTGTCTGTAGTGAAGATGCAAAGTATGAGTGATGGCGTCCTGCGAGCGGTCTTTCTGAGCAGTGATGCGCAAGGGAGTGACTGCAAAAAAGGCCGTAAATCTCATTATCTTACAGTGCCTGTTTCGATATAGTGCCGTTTTCGGCCCACTGACACAGGGTAGCACTATATCGCGACCCCCCCCTGTACATGAAATGTTTCTAGTTTTCTCTATCGAATGGTGAAAGAGCGAGAAAGATGTAGTCGAATAAATATTCTATTCAATTTTTATGAAATCTGGAAAAGGAATATACCCAGAGTGGTTCGTTATGAGAGTCCGGAGCAGAACGGACACAAGAGATACTGTAACGAGTTCGTACATTTCAACACGTCTCAGTTTCCTTCAACGTTTGAGACTTAAAATCCAAGCGGAAATGCTCGGAAAAAGAACCTGCAGTACAGTTTGTATATCAAATCCCGAGAATAGGTGACTTCAAGAAAAGGGATTTCCAGCGTCCCCAATAGTCTAGTCCTAATTTCACATTGTTTCACCGACGCGTGGATTGCTTGCAGAACGTGCATGGAAATGCTTTATTTGGCATTGCCGAGATGAGCGATACCTTGGTAGGGTGCTATGACGTCGTTTTGAAGCTATGGTATTCTGTGCAGTATTTATGCTACAACCGAGCTGTGATTTTTAATTTTAAAACGCCACTCGCCATCTTCATAATAATGTATCGCGAAAACCAGTGCATGCAGAGTACAGCACCCTTAAGGGTACCGTAGGCTACGCTCCGCAGCAGTTTACCAGAGCGAATATATACTTTTATTCTCTCGTAGCTACGGTACTTCGGAAACATGCGTACTACGGCCTCGCACATGCCATGCACGCCAGAAGATATGTAGATTGGAATTTGTTCTGAAGGGAGCAAGCAGAAGCTTGAGGTATCTACTGTGAATGTTTTGGGGCACCACTTTCAAGTAGAGATCACTGCTGTATTTTATATTTTTAGTTGCGAGGTGCATAAAACGTTCAGAGTGACGTGTTTTCCCAGGTAAGCTTTGCCTCCCTTTTGCACTATCGATGTTGATTGACGATTAATTATCACAGACCAATACCTGGCAAGCCCATTTAACAAAAATGGCCAGTGAATAAATCACAATTAAGAAGAGTCTGACGGAGCATGAGTGAAGGGTGTTGGAACGTAGTACACAATACGCTACCGTAGAGATCGCGAGGATTTAAGGACGGGTAGGAACGTCTCCAACCAAGTATACAGTATATACAACTAATATAATAAATATAGTCGTGCGGTGGAGCCTTGTAGTCATGGGCATGCAACTAACCAGTTAAAACAGAGATACTCTGGAGCTTTCAATACTCACGTTAGAAGGTTAGCCATGAGAGATACCCTTGCCCATCGAAAACGTATAAATTGACGAGGCGGAAATACTGTAGAAGCTGACAGGTTGGGTAGTGTGTGTGGCCCTTCGGAGGCTCTTGTTGTTGAAGACATACCGGCAGAGGCAATCGGATTTTTCTCGCTCAACGAAGAGCAGGCACGCACGGCTTTGCATCGTTGTTATTGGAAAGATGTACAGTGCCTCCTACGATATAGTGCTATAGCGTGACATACCTCTAGATATGGCACTATTGGAGGGATGGCACTATATAAAGGAGGCTGATACAGTATACTGTACATATATTTGGGAACAAAGCACACGCAAAGCACAAAAGCCTGTAGAACACAACTAAAAATGTACAACTTCAATCCTTTGAGTATGGAGTACCCAAGGATACTGTACTCGTCGCCATATTTTCCAGCCGTCGCACCTCCATATCGTAAAACTGAACCATGCCAGATGATACACGTATGGGCTTATGATAACCTGTGCCAGAGGGGGAGCCATAGCACTATATAGAGGGAGGCACTACTAAAGTAGGCACTATTGAGCGACCCCCCTGTATGTGGATACGGAAAGGACCCATGGGAAGGGGAAAGCCCTGTACCCGATATATTTGTATTGAAGATGGCAAGTAGGAAGAAACAGAACAGGGAAAGCCCTGTACCCGATATATTTGTATTGAAGATGGCAAGCAAGAAGAAACAGAATAGGCAGTCTACCCTTCCTGACTATCCTGGAAGGGTAGTCTAGCAAAATAGCATATATGTACAGTACAGTATACTGTAGTTCATGCATACTGTACCCTTGAGGTAGTGAATCACTTTCAAATAGCAAACCAAGGGATTCCGTAGGCAGGATAAAACGTTTCTCCTCGCATCAAGCACTAGGCCATTCACGCAAATTCTCTCGGACAGCCCAAAGAGCCAATTAACTACTGAGAAGACAACTATTTTTGACGTATCACAAATTAATAAATAAATCACTCACTAACTATAAATATGGTCGACCTTTTCGACAAGAAACCCGCGAATCGCCAATACGTGGTCAATTCCTGGACTTCGATTGAATGTGAAAGAGCGGCATCTCAACCTGTAACGCCCAGTTCATTTGATAAAAGACCGGGCCACATCGTAATGACAGAGGTCGACGCCTTTCAAAAATTCAGAACTGGTTCTTCCCGCCCTCATCCCGCCCCCTTCCGCTCCGCCTTCTACACCTACAGTGTCAAGCCCCACTTCCCCACCTTGTCACTCCAATCCCACACACGCCACCTTTATACCTACACAACTCCACGCCCACTTCCACTCCTTCCCATCCTATCTCCCTGTCCCCCATCGTCTCTCTCCCACTGTGACGAGTCGTGGTAGGTTAAACTCCGGACGCCCACAATATTTCTCGGCAGAACAACGGAAAGAGAAACCCAACTGCCCCATTTCTGTGGCGATATGGCGAGCATGGTCCGTTCCGTAGACGGAGGTTGTTCCGGCCACTGCGCATGCAGGTATTGCTTTGGTGTGGGCCTTCACACCACAAGCGAGATTCAAAGACGAGCGGTAGAGTCATATCCTTACGCGAGTTGTGACGTGGGCGTCCGCGGTGGATACCTTCAGGAGGATTTGCGCACTGCTGATTGGGTCGCACAGGTTTCAGAGTTAAGATCCATCTGTCAACTAGTCGATCCTCTATGGGACTCTATAGCATCTCGATGACGGCTTATTGCCACGCTATACCCTAACGCTATGGACTGCATCGATGGTATCCATCTAAACAGCGCTGTACGCCGTTATTGGGACGTGTTACAGCACTGCAGATGGGACGTTCATACACTGTACCGCATGGATGCATATGCCATCCTCTCTGTTTTGCTCGCGACCTTGCATGCCGATGGCCCGAACGATTCCACTCTTTAGCTTCTTCCCCCATCCCTTGCCAGAGTTAGGCTTTGATGGGGGCGCAGTGAAACATTACGGGATTTAGGGGATTAGGAGATTAGAGGATTAGGGGGCATTCGTATTAATACATGGAAAAAACGCATGGTCATGGGTGTTTCAAGGATTCCATACACGCCCCGTTTTGGAATTGAGTAGCCCTATGTAGCTTTCTTTGGTGCAGCTACAGTGGAAAGATTACCAGCGCGCAGGGATTTTTTATAATGATGCTTGAGACGATGATTAAGGCTTGTTTATCCGTTACCCGCGTGCCATCATGCCCCTTTTAACATTTCTTTGTCCTAGTAGTACCATTAGGCGCATCGTCGAGAAGGACCTCCTGTAGCTTGCTTTTTCTCCAGCCTCTCATCCCTGCCGCACGGTATGACATGAAATACAGAGACATGTTTGCTAATACATTTTATGTTATTAGATGCACTTGAGATGGTTTGCAACGTCACAGCGAGAAAATACATCGCGATATATCTCGCCTGCCTCTCGGAACTGGCAAGCTTCGAATCTTCCCCATAAAGAACGAGTGGAAGGAGGTCTATACTTTGCAAGCCGACAATCATCCTGAACCTGCCATCTGTTTTTTTACACGCATACTCGACTCTCCTCTCTGCTCCTATATCTTACAAGTAAGGTGCATTCCACCGCATTTACGAAGAGAAATTGGATATGAGCGACCTGAGCATGACGTTAAACAGCTTCGTCGCTTTTGGTACAATGATGGAGGTGCCCAAGCGGTTTTCAAGCCAGCAGAGCCACATCTGAAGGACATTCTGTACCATACAGGGTTTCCACTTTGACTGTTGTATGGGGTTCGCGGGCAGAGATACACCGCAATACATGAGCCACCTTGCTACCTCCCAAACCAGCCTCACACATTCCTCAAGTCTATATAAGCCACGCCGCACACTGCATCTCACTAACCATCCCCACCCACACTCACAAGCTTACTCAACCACTTATTCTTTCTCTACCTTCTCAACAACTCTCAAAAAATGAAGTCCGCCATCGCCTTCCTGTTCGCGCTTCTCTTCGCCTCCTCAGTCCTCGCCATGGATATCGACGACTCCGTCCGTTCCGATCCCGGAACAGTCATCACTAGGGGCCCGTGTGGAGGCCGTGGCCGCGCCGCTCGCATGTGCAGAGACATGCGCCCGGACTTTGAGCCCGAGGGTAACTGCCGGGTTCAGGGATGCCGACGTGGAACCCGCCGTGGATTCCGCTGCGTCTGCCGCCCGTAAAGTGCGGGTGTGGTCACAAGCATCTCGAGAATATGAGTTTCATTCGTGGTTACTCGCAGAAGCGCTTTCCTATACCGAGTATGAAGGTAGATGTTAATGAAGATATCCATTGTCTTACAATTGCATAGTTCTGAAGGAGCCTCCTACGGGCTGGAGGAAGTATGCTTAATGACACTGGGTTGCCTCGTGGAACGAATGAACGATGTAGATGCTAATGCTTTCCCTTTACTACTTCCAGTAAAGCTCCCGTTTCAAAAACGTGCTCATCGCCAAGCTTCTAACCTCGCAGAATATTTGCAATACTACTTCAATCCTGCCTTAGTTCACTTGGGCGTGCAATCCATCTTGTAGAATAGGCGACGCAGAGCACAGCGACCAAAAGGCCTGCCCCGAAAAACCGTCTGCATTCAAATGGAGGATAAACCGTCTTGTCTCACTCGCATCCTTGACGCAGTAGAAACTGTATGTATGGAGTAAGTGCTCTTATTTTCAGGTGTAGCGCGGCTCAGTTTCCCTCATGACCCTTTGTCAAGCTCCAAACACTTACAATCGCAAGTAGTCTGATCCCATCAACCTCCCTTTTACCCATCGATACAGAGCATCATTGTGCATCATGCCACCTGGTCACGTATCCAGCTGGACACGGGGCAAGGCACTCTCACCCCCACACCAGTACCCTTGGTACTGCTTACTCCCCATCCTCCACGTCACACGTGTCCAGTTTGCACACTTGTGTGACATTCACACGATTGACACCCGTACAGCCAGCGCTGTCCGCGATCCCATCTCACCCCGTCGGTGAGATGGGACACCGCCGCGGCACCAAAGATAGGACATATGTAGCTAGCGCGCTCCTCTCCAAACAGAGAGAGAAGAGACGAGATCATCACAAAGGTAAAGCAGACCCCCACATATCGAGTCATCGCCACTCCGCCCTGTTCTACGGGTAGCCGAGTAGACCGACGCGCACCTCGCTCTATCCCTCGCCGCGTCTCCGTCCTACGAGACGCGCAGTCACTGCGGTCCTCCTCCGTCCTACGAGGAGACACGCAGAGACACCAACAACCACTTCGCCCCAACCCGCGCAACACCATCACCATTCTACAAACCAAGGCACGACTCGTAGCAGCACGCACATGATCTGTTCCACAGTTTGGGACCATCAAATTCTTTTGCGTCCCACGGGCTCCAATCAGAAGGGAATCTGCCCACCTGTTTTAATGGTACATAAAAGACGTATTGGGCAATCGCCCGTGGTTCCCCACCGTCGCGGCCGCTCTGAAGACTAACAACTTCCAGGATCGCGCGACTCCATCTAGCTTGTGGCTGATGGTTCTGGTGCGGCGCGCAAGGTGTGGCGGCACCTCAGGGACGGTCAAGGTAAAAGTAAATCAAGCTCCCCGTCGCTCCTCTATCTCGGCAAGTCGATTCCCCGCGTGTCTCGAGAAATAATTCGCCCGCCAGTATCGTCCCGCTGTCTCCTGTAAACATGCTACAACACCCGAAGCTGCCTGGTAGGTACGACAGTGACCCTTGCGCACAATGTTAGCTTTTAACGTAAAAACATCAACAGCCAGTCTGGCCAGCAGTGTTTACGGTGCTTCTCCGTAAACAACGCGGTGCGCCTCTCAGTACATTCTGAGACAAAGAGTTTAGCTGCATGTTGTCTATAATTCGGTGACGTCTTTCCGTTCCAAAGCTCCAGTTTGCACAACTTAGTTACTGCGGCTGCCTACATGGAGAATTTCGACATGAAGTGCATATTAGCAGTCATTCAGCTTACATTTTTATCTAGTCTGAACGCATAGAGTTGTAAGGATTAAGATTGTTTGAGATTATATTGTCGTGTATGGAGGCAAACTTGCCACAAAATTCGGAAACAGTAAGACCACCACCAACTAGCCTCTCGTTAAAATTGGAAGTCTACAGACCCATTTTACATAGCAGCCGGGAGCGTGTACTCGACAGCCTCAGCGTCGGCGTCAAGGCACGTCCTCACGTACAAGTTCTTCTGGAAGGCCAATCTCCTGATGAAGATGCCGGTATTCATGCGACGTACAAACTTGCGGCAACGAATGGCACCACCATTGATAAACCTGTTGGCCCCCAGGACAGAACGGCAGCGAGAAATGGTCGTCCTCCTGTCGCTGGACTCAACCTGCCTGGTCAGCACCAAATAACAGGCGCAGCTAATAATGTTCACGAATCTCCTTGAGCTACACTGGCGCGACAGCAGAGTAACCGACGGGGTCGGCGTGGCCACAGGGTCCGCGGCAGTGTAAGTAACATCGGCTGTGGAGGGATCGACACAAGTCCTGATGTAGTTAGTTCCAGCCATTGACAACGAAGTGGTGTTGATGGTCAAGGCACCTGTGATGAAACGCCTGCAGCTGTTGCCCAATCTGAAGATGGCCTGATTGTTTCCGAACTCAGCGCGGCACTGGGCAATGGAAGTCGACTGCATGTTGGAGCGAACTTGACGGGTCACGAGGAGATAACAAGCACAGCTGCCGACGGAGCGGAGGATACGACGATTGCACTGGGACGGAGCAGAGAAGCCAGACGCGGGCGGTGCCGCGGTGATGTCCATGGGCGCCATAGACGCGTCCTGAGCGTACGCAATGGCAAAAACAGCGACCATAGCGGCCGTGAACAGAGAAGAAAAGCGAGACATGTTGGAGGGAATTGAAGAACTGAATGAAAGGAGGTAGGAGATGTGATGGAGAGGTGCAGATGGTTGAGGAGAGTTGAGACAGAAGTAGAGGCGGGGCGCATGGTAGTGTTTATATAGGCATTCGAGAGTGGAAACTTATCAGGGTGCAATCCAGGTTATCGTTGCTGACAGATCCCTGAAGTGGTGGGCTCTATTCTGGGGTTCAAGAAACGCTCTACGCTTCAGGTCGCCCAGAATGCCTTGATACGGTTACATCGTCAACTGATCAGGTCGCAATACAGTTACGAATGGAGTTGAGCAGGTGTAAACGAATGCATTGTGGGTAGGAGTGCTGGTGACATGGGGCAGGCGTAATGTGGGCAAAATCGGTTGCATGGAGGTGGGAGGGAGAGGGGTGCTGCTGATGTGTCCTTGGCGGTTGGCCTTCCGGACATCAAAAATGTGGATCCGCGAAGGGTCCACACATGTTGGGGCGGTGAAACTCGGAAAACATTATTGCAAATGAGGCATGTACTGTACAGTATCCATACAGAGGCTTACCGTGCAAGTATAAGCCAATGTCCTCGAGTGGTATTGCGTGGTAGGCATAATATGACGTACTGATACATACTCTTACCGTAGGTTACGCACCTCGTTAAGTACGGTATACGTGGATACCGACTCCATGAACGAGCAGCCTTCGAGAGAAACGGATCGAGATCAGCGGACCCACAATTGGGCACAAGCTGTACATGACACCAAGGTAACAGCGGCACAGTCCCCTTGGGTACAGTGCATCGCGGTTACCCTTGCGTACATACCTTTCCAAGAGTACATCGAAAGGGTTGGGTTGTATTTCTCCGTGAATCTATGGCGGAAACACGACTGCCGTTGGATCATCGGTGTCGGCTGGGGACGGACGTTGCGGAGCAGTCCACAGGGGCGCCCATACGAGATGAGGAAGTCAACGTCAAATGGCGAGAGTAAAGCTCTATCGTAAATATATTGTTGCCACGATGGGCAACCCTTCGACGGTGTGTAGAGGGGGTACAGGCAGACACGCCGACAGGTCTGGACGGGGTTTGCTCATTTGTAATTTACTGTACGCAAAAGCTGCCCAGTTCACATGTACACGCGAAGGCCGATATCCAACCGAAGAGTGGTCTGACCCACGTTGGCCGAAGAGGCGGAATACAGGGCCGACAGTAGAATTTAGATCTTTCCCCGGACAGCAACACGATTAGAAGCTGGTTCTGTAATCGAATTAGTGGTGGAGAAAAGCATAGTAGATATAGAGTAAGGCGAACTACCCTAGCCTAGTAGGGGAGTGCATCGAGAAAGATCTTATTGAGGAATTTGGTTGTCCTTACAGAGGTGAGAGGCTCAAAATGATGTCGTGTAGGGGCAGGGCACGTTAGGTTTTATGCTCCTCCCAGCAATCACATCAGAATGGAGAGCACAAGTGCCGCACAGTGCTCTTGAAGGTGGCTCTATAGCGCTGCTGTATGCGGCTACCCTTTCGCTCCTGTGAACGATTCAATTCAATTCCGCCGTCGGAAGTCGCTGTATGTCTGACAGAAAGCGCCTCTTCCAACAAACATGACTCCCTTAAGTTGACTGGTTAACCGGGACTGTATGTACAGTATTTGCGCTGAGAGAGCCCTCTACAGCCCGCAATAAGGGATTCGATAGTCGGCTTGTTGACATCATTCGCTACATCTGTATGCGCTTGTACTCCCGGCTTCGCCCAACTTAAGAAAGGACGGTCCAACGGTACAGTATTCCTTCAGTGAGAACCAAGGAATACTTCGAATAAAACGCACTACTGTTGATATCAATGGCCACTCTTCTCTGAGAATATGTGATGCAGTGTTGAACCATACGTACGGACAGCATTATGCACACACCACACTACCTCATGATCTTTCTATGAGTAGAAACCAACTGTCATGTGGCACCGCATCACCTACAGTACACATCCGTTCGCAACAAGTGTCCCTTATAGTCAACTGTACAATATAAAGCCTTCAGCGGGTAACACGTCGCGTAGTGCTGTGCACCGAGGATACAGAAAAAATACAGTTTTACATTCCTACGTACGTCATGCCTATGGGCCATGTCCTGACTACGTATCAGGGACATTTCATTATGCAGCATGAGGCCATGTCTGTTTGTCCTAACGTAGAGAGCCTTTTGCACCGTGGCACAAATAGGTTTTCGAGACATAAGATTATACTGTATCCACATTAACGAAAAGCGGAATAGTGGGTACACTACGTTGACGCGAAAGATTCAGCAAACACTTCCAGAAATTACGATCCGTGGACGGCTCCGAATGATTTCTCTCAGTAAATTTATGTGCTCGAGGGTAGCGTGGGAGGAAGCATTGCCCCATACGTAGTACGTAAACGTAAGAGAGGCAGAGAGGCAGTACGTATCCCGGATACGTACTGCCTCTCTGCCTCTCTTCACACCCGAAGCCACCGTTCCAGACCCCACTGACGCCAAGCAGCAAAACCCCCCTCATATCCAATAAACTCTCTGCCTCTCTGCCACTCTGCTTCTCTGCCCCTCGCCCACGTCTCTTGCCAAGGCACAGCGTCGCATCCTCCGAAATCTCAACTGTTCTCTTTGAGCAGTTCGACTTTCCCGTGACCAATTCCTTGTCCAGCTCTGTCATCGGACAGTGAGAAATCCATTCGGATAAAACCCACGGTTCTTCTATGAAAATCTTTTCTCGGGCCGAACAGCTCACTCGAAGCGATAGCATGTTTTTCTACTGCTTATACAGGCTCGTAAATAGAACGTTACCGGGCGCAGGGCAATGTGTTTTGTTCATTATAATATACAATCTGGAAGCCTGTCGTTAAGAGCCATATTGTAGTGGGAAGTTGCCGAGTTACTGTACGAAGGTCTGCTCATGTGTGCAATAGCGTCATTAATGATCCATTCTGAGCTTATTGTGAAGATGTCCGTCCATTCTTTAGCTGCAAGGGTACTGTGCGGTGCAGCAAAGTGTTGGAGTGCTTCACAGTGTTTTTGGGACCCATTCTTAGCACCACTGGAGATTTGTGAACTGCCTACAGTGCACAGTACTACTGAACCTTGTATCACATTTTGGTGTGTCTTCAGCCAATACGAGTTGCGAAAACCCGAAATTGTGGGCCATAAAAGGCGAGTGCAGCAGTAAAGTTTTATCTGTTTATCTTGTTTAATATCAGTTCTGAACAATGTGCTCTATTCATGCCACAGTTATTGTCGTCCCCCCTTTGTGGTTAGAAACCTCTAGTGCAGTCAGTACCCTTGGGTACAGTACTGGCCAGTGCTGTACGACTCGCTAGAAAAGTATTACAGTATCACAGACTGCCCCTGACCTGTGCTACTGTACAAACTCCTCATTGGAAGTGGGCTTCAGAAGTGGCCTTCCGTATTGTCCACATAACAACAACTGTGTTGTACAGTGCTACACCTGATCACAGCAATTAACCTTGGTCTATATATTAACCTGGGTTCAGGAATAAACTGGACCAGGTTATTATTGGTTTTGACCTGGAGGAAACAGTCTTATGATAAGTCGCCTTTAGAGTTCAAAAAGGGCGAGAACGCATGTCGCCGCCTCGATACGGTCTTTGGGAGGAGAAGCAGCTCTTTTCTGAGCTGCAGACAATATTATCCAAGCATCGTGTCCATTTCAATGGGCAAGAAGTAGAGCCGTAATTTCTTGAATACTTGTCAGCAATGTTAGAAATCAAGGTTAATCCAGTGGTTCACAAATAAACTGGACCATGTTATATCTGATTTGACCATATATTAATCTGGGTTCACAATTAATCCGGACCATGTTAAATATGGTTATAGACCTGAAAAAGGGGCCTCAGAATTAAGTTGGCCCAGGTTAATTGCTGTGATCAGTGTAGCTGCACTAGTAGACACACTCTGCACTCTCCAGCTACGTCATGGCGACGGCAGCTAATCAAAAAAATAGTAATAATTAAAACAACTGATACTGTACTTATTTTGTCATTTCGTGCGTACATAAAATGTCATTCACCGATGTGAAATATTCAGGGCATCATGACATTGTTTGTATGGAAACGTAAAATGTATGGGGCCCAGAACTGCACTATTGTGAGTACTGCATAGTATTGCTGAGAGTGATACAGTACCAGGCCTGCAATGCAAGGAAAACAGTCGTCAATAACAGCGATGCTACGTATTTCTCACAGGCTATTACCGTACAAAGGCGGATACAAACGCATACCGCAGATTTCAAGCTTACACTTCGAGTGGGTGGACGACCTCTGTGGCATGGAGCGTGCAGGAAAATCCCTATTACGCCATATAACGTAAAAAGCGAAAACATCTCAAAATATAGAGATTTTTGATAGCGAGCATAGCGCTCCATTCTTCGAAGATATCCAAAGACTTCTGTATCGGGGGTCACACACGGCATGTACTCAAGCTAAAAAATTGTCGGGATCTTTTATCATTCGGACTGTACTTCCCATGACAACACAATGTAACAACTTTAAAAGTAGTTTACATTTCAAACAGAGGATCTTCGTACTCTAGCATTAACTGCGTAATGTTACAAACCGCATGGAAACATATTGATTGAAGCGAAATATCGTGTCGAAAACGATGACCTATGGAGAAAGTGCTTAAAGCGAACATTAACCATCTCATGGCGACCTCTGCATCTTGCATAAAACGCTTTCTGAACGCCGGGAAATGAATCACGCCCCATCCCCATATCATCTCCGTATCCCCACTTGCGATACAAACTCCAACTTCAAATCTCAACCCGGGTCCCCTAAACTTGTGCACAAACCACTTCGTGGTGAATAGGCTCGGCTCTATTCTCATACAGTCTGTGCCATCAATTGACACAAAACAATGTGGTGCTCCTGACTCATGTGGTCGATTTTCCCAAGATATCTTAATAAAATTCTAGGTCATTGCGAATCTAATGCCTGGTGGAATATGTTTGATAAAACGTACGACATTTAGCTCCGACACGAGCTCTGCAAATATCCAGGACCATTTCCGAAACGTCTTTTCATCTGCCTTCGAAATTACTCTGTTAGTAGCCTCACTCCCGTATATCTTAAGAAACATCAATACGCAAAGCAGATGTTGATAATTCGCGCCAACTGGTAGCTTTTCAATCAATCAATTCCAAATAATTGAACAGACGATTGGCGAAACGCCAAACAATTCCCGAAACCGCCAGTTTGCACAAATCACGCTAAGACCGCGTGCATATCACAGTAATTTTTGTACTGGCGAAACACACTTTGGCGTTAGCGATATGTGAAGGATCTGTTCATGAGGCGTGTCATAAAGGTAGATTTTAACGCTGATGTTATCGTATACTGGTCAGCTCCGGAGCAAAACGTTACGGGAATGACAGCTATGACGGATCATACTAGGATGTGAGACTCTTACACTCATTGTGTCTCACCTTACAATGCTACAGCCCCTTCGCCCAATTTATCAACCTCCGTTGACCAACAAGTCCGCAAGCCCCGTTAATACATGTTTGGGCGAAATTTCTACTTCTCGTTAATATTAAATTTCAAATTTTATGATTCATCAACACAGTATTTTCAAATCTCGTTTCACTTAGGCACTCTTACGAGCCATCTGGATGCGATCAACACGAAAATGTGTAAATAAATGCTAGTCAAACAGACCTATATACGTAAAAATCGAAAGTATTTCTGTTTTTCAATACTTTCGAACATTGGGAGCCATGCCGCTCGAAATCTAACTGTTCCATAATTTAATAAATTACGTTTCAACACTCGTAGTGTACAGCTCTTTTTCCCAGAATACACGCAATGTGTGAAAACTTATGCCATAAAACTCATGGCGGAAACCAAACTTTCGTTGCTTAAAATCGCATTCCGTAACTTTCGTGTTTTTTAAATTTTGTATTTTTATTGTATTCTATTTCCATTTTTATTGGCTATAGCCAAGTAGCAATGATGAGAACCATTTCTGGATTTTCCTTAATTTCCCGCGGGAATGCCCTTTCTTGTGTTGCAGTTTGGACGGTTTACAGTCCGCCAAATTGAACGTCTGGCAGTCTCGATAAGATACCTCAGGTCGTCATGTAGGGACGTAGAGCCTGTTCTCTTTTGAGACTATCAGTCTCTTCTCTTCCGCTCTTTTCGTCCCAGCAGAAAGGCTGTGCAACCGAGACTCGCGAGACGCCATCCTCCCAACCCTTTCCTCCCCGTCACGCCCACACGCCTCACTAAGCGGTCGAATCCCGTTCGCCTGCTGCGTGCAAAATTCTAAGACCGGGAGATATCCGGAAAAGAGGACCCAAAAGTTGTGTGGCAGTCAAATGATGTCATCAGCGGATGTAACCTCAGCAATTTCAGGACCTGTTACAAGAATATAAGAAAGGAGTTTCTATCGAAAAGTAAGTTTGACATTTCATTAATGTCTTTCTTCTTTAACTAACTTTTTTATTCTCCTATGTTTTATGTTGAATTGCCCAGATGTAGAAGACGAGGATGGGACGGCTCTCAACTGCCGAAGCACGGGGCACGACCTTGAATCGTCATCGAAACGTCGCCGGCTCGGAAGCTCGGCGGACGAAGTAGTTGAAAATATTGTAGATGAAGGAAACGCGGATATAGGGGAAGGGTTTGTAATGGAGGAGATAGTTTTCAAGCCTTTTTACATTATATCAGCCAGAAAGGATCCTGGTTCTATGACCAACTGTGTCTCAGTTGCCGTTTGTTTGCCGTCGGGTGTGGGCCATGGGATTTTTGTTTCCGGGTTGTGGATGACGGGGCTTTTTTGGAAGTCTCTGTTGTGTGGCCTGCGGCGCAGACAAACGTTTTATTGCTGCACCGGAAGTGGCTTATGCGTGACGTTCCAGGCCGGTTCGAGCCCTATCATCCGAAGATATTGCGGTTCGAGTCCGTCCTGAAAGAAATACGGAAGAAATCGTCAGACGACGTGGTTTCTACGACAGGCATTGCTCTTCCCTTTCCGGTGCAAGCTGGAATTGTGACTAAGAGTAATTTAGGTTGGAAGTGCAATGATTCTATGGTCTTCTACGCGGATATGAAAGAAGCGGTAGATTACTATGTAGTAGTTAATGATGATGACGCCTTTGAAAAATTATACGTCCCAGAATGGTACCTGTTCTGATAAAACAGGCATTTTAATAATATGGCAATTATCGATATTTCCCGCACGCTCATGTGTGGAAGAAGAAGAAATGTACACGTTTGCGTCGCTGCCGAGACGTTAGGATTAGAAGTATATTCCTTGTAGACGGATATGATGTGAAGATAACCCACCCTTCCATCACGCAGTTCTTGATGCAATGGAAGCTACTGTACTGTTGTCAATTTCCCTACGTACTAACGGAACTCGAGGTGTCTAACGCAGTGTAACCGGGTGGGTACTCAACCGATAGCAATCGGGGGCAGCTCGAACTACTGCACCTCGGGATCTTCCTTCGATCCCTACTTCAGTCCTCTACCTTTCAGTTCCACCCTCTTCCCTTGAGTCTTCTGTACTTTTAATCCTCAGGGTTGGTGTCTCATCTGTTCTCTCTCTCTTTCTCTCTATCTCTGTTCCATTCGAATGTGTGCATTTTCCCCTTTCGTCTGCCTTCGACTTCTCTTGTCGAGCCTCAATGCACATCTGCATCTGCACCACATTGGATCAAAACCAGATCAGACGACCTATGGATCGACACATTTTCACACTCCCCTCAGTCGACTCAAACACTTGTGTCGACTCTATCGCTGCCACAATCTGTCGTTCTCGTTATACAAAAAGCAATCCATCTTCAATACTTCTATATCTATATTACTTCCACAAATTGCTGTCCTGCGCAAATGCTGAAGCTGTAGTCCAACATAAAACTCCTTATTGTAAACATCTCATTGACGATTTAGTATAGCTCGACGTTTCGTATCGTAAGTGCGTCGGCGATGTTACGCGTCCCCGGAATCCACCTTGGTACATCTAGTTCCCCCGACTCGAAGCTGTTTCTTATCCTTGGCAGTGTCATTCTGAAGCGGTATTCGTTGAGCAGTCAGCTTGAGATCGTTCTTCGATTGCAGTGTTGATAACTGAGACTTTACTGACGTGGTTCTACTTCTAGCGTCTATCGGACCTTTAGTCCTCATATGAGAACAAAAGTTATTATATTTTTTTAGACAACCGAAGCCACGATTCACTTCTGTTTTCTGGAACTGGAAGAAAATCACCACAGGTTAAGCATCTGCTTGTCGATTTTTGCGAAAACCAACTTGATACATACAAAGGTGTTCAAAAAGAAAAACTCGGCTTACAGTAAGTGTTTTTCTTTGAGGTGATTTTATACCAGTAGCATAGAAACATCGCCCTGAGTGCCCTTTTCTCGGTTCTAACTTGAGAAAATTTTGAATCCAGTCATTCTACCAAAGAAAAATAGAAACAGTCGCCATCAAAGTTGCAAAGTAATAACATTCGCTTGTTTTGATGTTATGATAACGCGGTGTCGGATGGATACCAGTTCTCTACTGCAGCTACCGCGCTAACCAATTTATATTGACACCCTGTGACGGCTAACGGCCTGCACAAGTCAAAAGGGATGCCCTATGACGAATTGGACCGTCTCTGAGTCTTTCGTTCTATTCTATAAGGCACACAATGCGGCGAGTTCGCTCTGGCCGGGGGCTTTTCCCTCCCAATCCAAGTGCGGCCTTTATTGACATCATTCCCTCGCTGGCCATCGCGTCCCTTTACGAAGATGGCCTGCTCCACCGTGCAATTCCAATGTCGCCACTGAATCACGCTACCTTCGGCCGCGTGTGTTGGTTTGAAATTTAATTAATCTGATGTGTCCCCCGACCTTCACCCCTGGCGGGTGCATAATGTTACACAGAGCCGAGGCTTGGGATAGAATGGCAGCGAAAGGTACTACAATCCTTTCCGCGTAAACCTGGTTGAACCGTAAACATTAACTGTGGCCCGTGGATGTTTGCAGGGGACCACTAGGTCTTCATGAACCACTAGTAGGCTGCAAGCGCCTTTCTGCCTTAATGTCCTGTGCAGAATTCAATAATCCTGCTTATTCAGTTCTTACAGGACCTTAATAAAGAAGACAAATATTACGTAGACTGATAGAAAGATACTGATAGACAGATTAACAGAATAGAGAAAAATGAAGATTGTGAGATCAATTTGGCATAGCACCTGAATTGATCTTCAAACCTTACTCAAACGAGAGGCGCGTGAATTCAGTATCGAGAGTAATAGGGGTAAGACATCAAAAACATCTTACGAGACCGGAGGAATCTCAACACCCCTTCTTCTTATGTCGATTAGACGCACACCAAGCCTCTCTCGCTGTTCCTCGAACTTGACCCTGGCAAATGGCTTAGTGAATATATCTGTACGCATCTTGGCAGTAGGATAGTACACAACGACAGCGATTCCATCATGTACAAGCTGCTTCACAAAGTTTTGCCTGGTAGCCACGTTCTCTGCCTTCCTTACTCCTTCGCTTCCCCTCACGATCACCCCCTGGGTATCCGCGAGAATCTTTTTTGGAGCGATTTCAGCACATTGAAAGTCCGATAGAAGTGATTGAAGCCAAACAAGAAGTTTCCAGCTTCACTAAGAGCTAGATACTCACCCTCTATCGAAGACAAGGCGACTTTCCTCTGCTTCAATGTCCGGTACACAGCAATAGAAGCGCTAAGCTGGAAGAGTACACCAGTCGTGTGCTAATGATCATCTCGGTCGCCTGCCCAGTCTGCATCGGAATAGAATACTTAATCTCCCTCTTGTCCTTCACCCTAATAGAAATATCAGGACATATTTGGAGTAATTTCAGAGCAAAAAGAAACGATTATTGGACGCTGTCTGGGCACTTAGTTTACCTTCACTTTTTGTCTCAAACGCCTCTGCTTCACTCGTTTTTTGCTTTATATTCTACCCCCTGCAGATTGCATGCGTAAGATAATGATAACGTGACATTTTTTGTCACGTGCTACGTCACTATCGTTACAATATATGACTACAGAAATGACCCCAGTCCCAGTGCGGAGTACAGTCACTCTGGTTACCACTGTAATCGGCGACGGTGATCCTTTTTAGGAAGGTACCGGCGAGAAGATGAGAGTAGAAGGTGGGAAAGGAAGGTTAGAGGTTTACGGATCGGGTGAGTCGAAGTGCAATTCGTCGCTGAAGAAGATGCGCAGAGAGTCATAAGCGGGTACAGGGCCCTCCAGGAAGTTGCCACGGGCCCTGGGAGGGATCTTACATGACACAGGTTGTGAAGACTTGAGTGCAGTCGGCGACGCTGGAGGTGGAGCAAGGTGGCTGGCAAGGCCAGCTTGGCCGCTTAATTGTGCAGCGTGACGTCCAAGACCTTCGAGGCTTCCAAGTGCAGCTGAAAAGTGTAGTTTGCGGCGTGCAGGTAGCACAGGTGCATGACGGGCGTGTGCGTGCGCGTCAACTCGTAGTCGAGGCGCCCGACCGTCTTCAACACGCACTTGTCCGTCACGGCGATGAAGTGCAGCGTTTCCAACGAGCCAGACGACTAGCCGAACGTCTGCAGCTTCTACGGGGCAGCCGGCAGTAGGCTGCAAGCCATGCGCGGCGCGGTCCGGGCTCCTTGTGGAGTCCCCAATTTCCAAAGCCAGCCTCTGCGAGCATCGCCCCTTGCAGGTGGCGGTATCATACCTCACCAGCGCGTCCACGAAGCACACGGTTGATACCGTCAACACTGGCCCCCGAGGAAAACAGCTGATCTCTCCTTACCCTTGGATCGATGACATACGACCGCGTCCCTCTCCTTCCCCAGGACCGACTTGACCTCTCTCCCCGCGATCCGCCGCCATTATTCCGTGGAACTGTGTGCTCTACAACTCCAACGAGTCTCCTTATGATGCTGAGATGCTCAGCTGTTGTATTCGCAAACATCCGTGATGACTTCCCGGCCTTGTATAATTGCCCTTGACGTCCTTGACGGCGGTCCGATGCCTACGCCACCACACCATTACATTATGCGTTCCAGTATGTAGTGCAATGTGCTTGGCAGGCCGCGAACACAGTCCGACGGTCAAACAAAAAGAAGGAAAACAGCAACAGAAACAACCACTGCCGATGGCACGCGCTACGGAGCGTTCGAGACTCCCTTTCCCCTTGTGTGGGCGTGCGGCCCACAGTAGCTCAACTCCGACGGGGGGGTAAGGAAAGATGCCCGGCCCGGGAGGATAATGGTGGTAGAGACTTGTGAAGACTTGAGTGCTCGGCGAGTGCGGGTTGGGCTTGTGTACGAGAATGTAACCGCGGTTCGCTTGGTTGTAAGGCCAATGCTCGACGAGCGTCTTCAGCACCTTGCGTATAGTTCAAGGTCTTCGACGGGGGCTTGTTCAGCACTACCCGACGGGATCGTAACCGTGTAGCAACGCTATTACCGACGTGTTGCCCGATGGCTAAAAATCACCCTCACCAGCGCGATCGCGATCGCGCTTGGTGGTACCAACTCTGTCTTATACAGTAAGACCTCGACGGAGGCGTCGTTGCAACAGCCTCCCTACGGAACTTGAAACAGTAGCAGCGCTACACGAAGTGTTGCCCGGTGGCTAAAACACCTACACCGGATCGGTCGCAACCGACTCCAATGGAACCAACACAATTAAGGGAAAAATAGATGTAGAGATAGAAAAGGTAAAAGGATAAGGAAAAGGAATGGGACCCTGAGCAATAGAGGATGTCGTTAGGAGCGTAGAAGGGAAGCGCGTCGCGTGAACGGAAGCGGTCTTCGACGAAGGCGAGATCTAACTCCGGCAACTCGGGTTACCTTTACTGACTTGGTGGTCAGAGGGCTAATGTATATATCGCCCCGCCGGAGCCACTACAATAGCTCTCGGCGCTAGATCCTAGATCTAATCCAACGTTAAATAACTAATATGCAACTAATTAATAATTAATAATTAAAATAATAAAGTGAAATAATTTTCACTTGTCATCCCCCCAATTTGTCATACCCCTCAATTCCTTTTCTTTTCACCACCTCACGGTGCAGCCGATTATTGCACTACATCAATGAAACCTGCACCAAGCCCTCGTCTGGGGTTCCAACTTCCTCTCTCAGATCTGACTCCTTCTTCCGAGGAGCTGACGATACCATTCGTCTCTCACAGAGTAACCCCAAAAACAAAACAAAAAACGACAAAGACACAGTAGCCTGTTCGCGTATACGGTGAACCCTGCCCCGACATTTTTCCATCAGTTGGGAGCTTCACCCCGTGGGGCAATTAGAATTACGTGTCTTGTCAGTGCCTTCTGCTCGGCAAAAAAATAAAAAGTAAAGAGAATCGTCACAAAAGTAAATTCATGTACAAGGTCGGAGGGCATCCTTCATGATATCCGACGCATCCTTCCGCGACGCGGACCACACTGTCCGCTTGGTACTCTTCAGGTCTTGTACGACCCTCGCTCGTCCTTCGCGCCTCATTGCGCTCATCCTTACGTTGGGCTTCTTCTCCATTGTCAATGGGACGCCTTGTTTCGAATCGTGGGTCTACTGTAGAGTTCCCCTTCTCTTTGGCGTGGCGATAGGCTCCTTCTTGGTCCTTGTAGGTTCTTCTGATCGACCCTGCAATGCGGGGTCGTTTCCTTGACAACACAAAAAAGCTAAAACAGAACAATAACAAAACAGAAAAGAGGAAAATAAACGAAATAAAGAAAGAAAGGCATTGGGGAGGGGTTAAGGGGAGTAAGTGCTAAGTTGATCGCTCCGGAAAATATGACTGCGTGTGAGCGTCGACGTAGGTCGCTGCGGGGTCCTCCGTAGCGACAGCTTCGACGGTGGTCCATATGGACGGATGTTCTTGCTCGTCGAGCATGGGCAGTGTGTTAGGAGTGGGTGTGTCAGGGCGGTCATGGTCCATGTAGAATCATCTTGTCGCTCGTCGAGCGGACTATAGGCATTGCAAATGAACTGGGCAAGTGCCCTTGGGCGTGGTCGGTCACGGCTTCGCCGGTGACAGGTCTTGAGTATGGGTGCCGTCGGCTATGAAAATTGCCAACAACATTTCGTACAAGTGCGGGTAATTCCCTGAATTATAGTTAATTTTTCGGAGACTGGCTGGAGCTCCGTCTGCAACTTATACCGATCGTTTGACAGCCCACCGGCGGCGGCCCATCCATTTTTTGGATTAAATTACGCTTCACTGGTTCGGACCGCTGATTCAAACGTCATTCCTTCTCTGTCCGTTGATGACGCGTGGGGGTGATCCTGTAGACTCCCGGCCTCCTCAGGGAATCCCCTATCTCTCTAACGCCTTGAAAACGCGTCGCGTATCCGCTCCCTCCTTTGACGGGACTCCGCCCTTTGCTCTTCTGGCACGCCTCACTCTGACTTTCCCCCTTCGCACTTCTGCCCTCTCCATCGTTTCGGGTTTCCAGACTCTTCTTGACACGGTTACCTTGGTAGTGCGCGCGCGGCCTGCAGTGGCAGGGGCAACTTCTTCTTCCGAAAATATCTCAAAACCGCGCCGCGCGGTAACTGCGCAACCGGTTCCCACGTCGCGTCCTTCGTCCCATAACCATACCATTTCACCCTGAGGATTAATTCCTCCTCTTGATACCGATTGTCGATGATCTTCTCTATCAAATACTCGGCTTCCTTATCCTCTCCCTCACTTCCGGGGTTACTTAATTCCCCCTCCTGAAAATCCTCCGATGTCACTAACTCTTCTGAATTAACTATCTGCTGTAGGTCTTGCCGTATCTCCGCCGACCGATTTCGACTAACTAAATTTTTTCTCGACCTCTTGTGTCTGCGCCCGCGCGTGAGGGTCGTCCTCACTCTCCATCGCGGTGCGTCCTTGATCTGTCACGTGTCCGCTTAGGTACTGTAGGGCCTGATGTGGACCTGATGCGTGTAGTATAATCACCCCCAACGACGAGGGGGGTGAGTACTGACAGTTCGGAAAGACCCCGATCGGCGGGAAGATAGAAGAAGCACGGCCCACCCACGGTACCGAGCACGGGCTCGAGGTAGCGGTGGTAGAGCGGGATCGGGGAGGACGCGCCCACGCGCGAGCGGTTCTACACCTCGACGCCCCGGAGCGGTACTGGGTGACGATCCAGTACCGACGGGCGGAGGCGGAGCCGGCTCGTGGGCGTGCTACGCGCGTCCTCAACCAGCGCACGGTGCTACTCCTAGGTAAAACGGACGGAAGTACCTAAAAGTAAGCGGGCGGACCAAGGTGGAGGATCCTTGACAAGTCCGTGCTTGTCGTCCTCCACCGCCGGCGGTCCGCTCATATTTCATGTACATTGTAGTCTATCATAACTCTACAGTAGTGCCGGTCTACCGACACTGTAACGCTGTCAGCCGGCGGGGCTGACAGTCCACGTGTAGTACGCGTCCCGTACACGTGGAGGACACGTGTGTGCGCGCATGGCTGTAAGGCTCGTTGCCTTACTGTCCCTGATCCAATCCTAATCTAATTTCCGTTTGGGGTTATACCACATCACCCCCCCCTCAAGAGCGAACGTCCGCGTTCACTCCTGAGGCTTGTAGAACCTGTCCGTCCCACTCCCTGAACTCTCACCAGCACCGCCGACGGTGGACAAACTCCCACTCCACTTCGCGCTGTGTAGTGCAATGCGCCTGTCGGGCAGAGACCGCGATCCGATGGTCCAGCAAAAACAACAACAGCAACAAAAAGAAGAACTGCTGATGGCACAGCGCTACGGAGTGTCCGACTCTCCCTTCTCCGTTTAAACGAGCTTGCGACTCGTAGTAGCTCGGATCCCTGATGGGGGGGCACAGAGAAATAGCCCGGCCCGGGATCGGTGTGGTAGAGACTTGCGAAGAGATCTGCTCGACGAGTGTGGAGTGGGGCGCGTACGTAGGTACCCCGGTTCCACTGGGTTGTAAGGCCAATGCTCGTTGAGCTTCTTCGAC
Source organism: Chondrus crispus (assembly GCF_000350225.1). Lineage (NCBI taxonomy): Eukaryota > Rhodophyta > Florideophyceae > Gigartinales > Gigartinaceae > Chondrus > Chondrus crispus. The sequence goes on along the minus strand of NW_005178653.1, from coordinate 147,147 downwards.
ACCTTGTAACGCGACAAGGCCTTCGACGGGGGCGTCGCAACGCAGCCCGACGGGATGAAATGAAAGTAGCAGCGCTACGTCAACCGTGCCGCCCGATGGCTCGAAACACCTACACCGGTTCGGTCGCAACCGACCCCGATGGTACCAACACTGACTCGTACTACGACGGAGCCCTTCGAGGGAGACGTCGTTGCAACGGTCTCCGTCGGAAAATGGGTCACAGTAGCAGCGCTACGTCAACTGTGTCGCCCGATGGCTCGAAACACCTACACCGGTTCGGTCGCAACCGAGGCCGATGGCACCAACACAAGATAAGGGGAAAATAGGTAGAATTAGAGATAGAAAAGGATAGGGAAATAAAGGAAAGAGAAAAGGGAACCCCGAGCGATAGAGGATGCCGTAGGCTTAGGTAAAAGGGAGCGTCTTGGTAGAGACGGACTTCGACCAAGGCGACATTCAACTCCGGCAACTCGGGTTACCTTTACTGACTTGGTCGTCAGAGGGCTAAGGTATATATCGCCCCGCCGGAGCCAGTACAGTAGCTCACGGCGCCGGGGCGAGTACAGTAGCTCCCGGCTCTAGATTCTAGATCTAATTAGTAAATAAAATTAAATAATTAAAATAATCGTGCGCTTCGTCGCACACGCGTGTCCCCCAACCCCGGACTACAGTATCCAGTTTTTTTCCTTTTTCACTTCCTTCCTCCCCCCTACCCGAGACGGGTATTGCACTACATATCCCCCTTCTGAGCTCTCTCGCGCAGCGGCTTCACTCCCTTGCTTCCCAACTTCTTCCTTTTTCTTCCGACCATCGGTCGCCGCTCGCGTGAGAGTAAGACGATCTCCATGTTTCCTTCATCGGATCCCACTGTCGGACATACCGCCCGCGGTTGCCGCGGTGTGGGCTTCTCACACACGCCTTCCATTCCTAGCGACCTTCCTTCTATACCCCGACTTCCCCCGAACACCAACGTTCCTGAACCGGTCTTTCATCCCGATCTCCATCCTTCATCAGCCCCTTGTCGATACCCCTCACTAGCCGAGCTCCAAGGTAAATCCATGCGCGACTATCCCTTACTGTACGCGGCCACTCCTTGGTTTTCCGCCATCGACGTGCGCGACGTCACTAACATCAGGCGCGACTTTGCCGACGGTGCGGGGATGTTACCGGGTCACCTTCCCCTTCAAGCCATTTCCTCCTACGATTGGCGTGCCCGTGTCGCCATTCCCCCTTCTATCCTGCGTCGTTCCTCCCCTCGTGGCCGACAGGGCCTATCCCTGCGGTTCATGGGAGCCGTCCTCGACCGCCTCGACCTATCCCTATCCGATGCCCTCATCCCTCCGTCCTTCGGATGTGACACGTGGAAGTTTCGCACGGAGGGGGAGCGTGATTACCTTGACAACCTCCTCAGCTGGACACGGGGTAACCCCGTGCTCGAGGCGGACCGCCTGTGGCATAACCAACTGACGGTGACTAACGATGCCCTGTCATACACGCGCGCAATCCTCCCCCTCAATTTCCGATATACGAAACGCGGGGACATCCCCTTCTTCCAGCATACGGTCCGATTCGAGCGTAAGATGAGATCGGACACGGGATATTTCCTAGCTTACCAAATGGTTGAGGCGGGGGAAATTGCTCGGTCACACTATCCCAACCGGTACCAGCAACTCCCCTCGTGGTGGGGACAATTTGAGGTCTGCCAAGGGTTTTGGGCAGAGCTCGGTCCCATCCTTACCTACTTTGGAAGCCATCTCACTGATCATCGTCACGGGTTGTGGGTTGTCTTTTTGACGGAGTGGTGCGTGAAGGTAGCCGTCACCTTGCTCTGGGAGGCGTACGATTGTTGGCGGCTTTGGTATCTTCCTCCGAAGCTCGTCGAGCTCATGTGCCTTTTGGACTATACTGTGCCCTTGGGCGGAGCAGACACCGACTTCGAACTGCACTCCTTACTCGAAAAGATCAATCAGGTCGACTGGGATGTTGTCCCCCCTATCAACTCATCCCGATCCTTCGCGAGGCGACGCCCGTCCTTTTCTCCCGGACGAAGTCACAGTGCGGCGGGTGACTTTGTCTGGTTCAACCCTTGGACATCCGCCTTGTGCTCTCCCTCCGAAGCGCGCCTCAGTCGCCAATTCGGCAACCAAGTTCCAACCCCTGACGTAGCTCCCATACGAGCCGTAGATCCCCGCGCAGACGACGTTTGCCCCCGACCGTCTGCTCCCGATTCCCCTCTCCCTGCAGCCCCTGCTGCTGCTCCTCCTGCTGTCGATATCCCCTCGGCAGGGCATACCGAAACTCTGTCTGTTAGGGAAGCATTGTCTTCCCCACCGTCCCCATCAATTCCCAAAAAGAGCGACGGAGCCATTGACATTTACTGCACATTGCTCCGCGCTCATGGAATCGAAGGTGAAGCTCTCCAAGGGGCTTCCCTCGATGATCTGCGAGTCCTTGCTCGACTCGTTACCTCACTCCCAAAGGAAAAATCCTTGGGTGTGCCGCCCCACTGACCTGCCACTCGGACGACTCCCACCCCCTGATCCATTCTCGGATTATTACCCGTTTGGGGTGACGTCTGGTTACCGACGTCACCCGGTAGCTTTTGGAAAATAAAATGAATCACCTGCGTATCCCCCGTTACCTTCACTTTCCTCCTCTTTTTTTTGTATGCGCCCCGTCGCCGCGGTCGCATCTTCCTCTTTCCACTTTCCTTCTCTTTTCCTCGTTACTGTATTTCTTCTCTTACCCTTTTTCTGTGCACCTCTGCTACTGCAGTTGCACATCCCCTATTACCTTCTCTTTTCCTTCTCTTGTGGTCACGTCTGCTACAGCGCGTGCATCCTTGTTACCTTCTCCTCCACCCCTTATTCTGAATGTCGTTCTCTTTTTCCTGTTTCCTCCGCCAGAGGTCGACGACCGTGAGACAGAATAAAATACTTCCCTTCCTCAACCGACTCTCGTCATTGCGCCTCCAAGGTTGCCCTCATCACTTTCGGTTTTTCGGTTTTCCATGCCGCCCTTGAATATCCCGTTGACGACAAACACATTAACCCCTGCTATGGGGTTTCCTCTCCTTGTTCGCCAAACCGGCAACCGGTCTTGGGGAAATCTCAATCATAGCGCGCTTACATGCGCACGCAACGTGGTGCAAACTTCCTTCCAAAGTGAATAATTTATAGTCCTCCGTCCCCTTGGCAACTAGGAACTTGAGAATTAGCAGTACGAAAAACGTTCGTAGTTTTCGACGAACTTCCCGTGTCTTTTGTTTTCTGTGGGGTCACGGCTTGAGCGCGTCGACGACGACCCGCTTTCAGTAAAGCTCGGCTTCCTCCCCAAAGCGAATAAACCCCTTTGAGATCAGGTGACAATTGAGCCTTGAAGTTTCCCGTCGGTGGAATGCCTGCGTGTGTTCCATTTAAATCCGCCACTCTCAGTGTGGGTACCCTCCGCTTTTAACGGCATCTCGTAAACGCTGTCCCAGCTGTCGTCTCTCGTCCAACAATTATTCCTCAACGAATTTTTCCTCGGCAAGGTCTCCATCGAAAACACAAAATGAAGCGGGGAGGGGGGTCCCCTTCGTCCTCCTCCGGTCTCTTAAGCATTCGGGGCAACCAGCTGTCGAAGTTAATATAGGCCTTCGGCGTTCGATCGCTCAGAGCAGTCGACAAATCAGCACTGTCGAAAGGGTCCACCGGTTCGTTCACCATCATCCCAGAGCTCTGCTCTCTCCCCTAAATTACTAAATTCCAAGTCCGTCTCAGGCCGCTACGCGACGAAGCATTTCAACCGACCTGGTTTCGTCCTTCTTTGTCACTTCGGCTACGAACGGTCGTCTTTTAGACATCAGCCTGCGTGTGATCAGTGTCGCACAGTCGACAGTTTCAAACGTCTACGATCAGACACAGCTGATGTAAAATTACACTCAGTCTCGCTGTCAGCTTTTACGTCACCCACGTCAGCCATACGCACTTCTCAAAGAAAAAGTAGTGAAATCCATCGTTCGTGACGCGATCCCTTTGATCCACTTCCCTTGGGATGAGAACTGGTACGTTCTTCGTACCGATGCAGTACGTTACGATGATTCTTCTTGACCGACGAAGTTCTCCTTCCCTGCGCCGCACGGTCTAGGTTCACCCTCAACGAGCGCCGCTCGGCACAGTAGCAAGTGGCTCGCCTCGGCCGTTGTCAATCTGGCCAGGGGGTTCGTTCGGGCCGACCCATAACATGAGTGAGTGTTAAATCATCGATTTCTCGAACGTTCGTGCTTCGATGGCATGCTATCGCCTAGAACGGGCGTCGATTTTCGTTGTTACGAATAATTCGCACAGAGGCGTCATTTCGCTTTATACCCAAACATCCCCGCTTTCAAAGCAGGGACACCAAATTGGTGCGGTTTGATCCGGCTGACGAGCAAATACCCTTCAGACCATCGCGTCTCTTCTCCATTTTGTCTTGACGACCGACGCACCGTGTTTCTTTTCCAAGCGATCCAATCTTGATTCGACGCGTTTCGTAATGTAAAAGCCAGCGCCATACAGTAGCCTCCTTCAACAATTATTGATTCTCTTTTTGCCCTCTGGACCCTGTGCATCGGCGCGGCCTCACGTTCCGCCTTCGTAAGAAATAGGATTCGGCCACGGAGCGGGGAAGCAATATATAAACCAAATAAATAACAAGATAGGAAAATTAAACAAGGATGAATGAATGAAGAGCATGGTGAGGAATAGCGACGGGGACCATCCCAATACATCGCTTGAGGTATGGGCGAACATGTGAACTTGGCGACGGTATTTTTCGCACGCAGCAGACGGATCGTCGTCAAGTAGCTCGTCGAGTGAAGCTCTCTTCCGTTAGAATGGTTCTTAGCGAGATGACCATACCGATGAAGGAGGGCGTGAGTACCTTGATCTCCTCGTTCATAAAGCAGTCACTTCCCGTCTCCATCCTCCTCTCTATTTTTTTCCTTTCCCTTCAGTACCTTTCAGTCATAAACCGAGGCTTTTGCGAACATCAGTAGTCGTCGGCTCTCGATGGGTAGTCAGAACAACGGGTTCGATCTGCGTAGTATTGGGGGTTCCCCCATGCGCGCCGCCTGAGTCACCTGGACATCGTTTTCGGAGGCGTCCTCTCTAGACCCAATACACAGAAAATTTAGCTTCGTATCACTCAGTTCATCGGGACCGCATTCCCGATGAAGACTCCCCAATTTTGCCTCTTTTTCTAAGCTGTTGGCCCTAGCTGCTGTTAGGAATTCCCGTCGGTAGTAAAACGGAGCAGCCACCAGTAGAACGGCTTCGTGGGGGCGGATTCTCATTACGAGCACGACCTCGGTTTCCGAATAAACTTCGGTCCTTCGGACTCTTCGCCCTCCACTTGTAAAGTACTCTCCTCCTGGCCGGTCGACGGAACTTCGTGGCGTAACGCCCTTGCGCAATGAACAGCAGAACAACTCGTTCTTCTTCCCGGTGTGACACACCGCATGGTTACTTGATGGTGATTGTCGGTTCGCCGCTCTGAATTGTTCTTGGGGCCTCGATCGGTTGGCGTCGCCACTCTTGTCCGTCGCCGTTCGCAACGCGGGGTTCGTGCTCTGTGCGTGAAAGAAAACAAACATAAAAAAATAATAATAATAACAAAGACAAAAACCGAAACATAGGAAAGATATGGGGGGGGGTTATGGCGGCAGGCCGGTAAGTAAGTCACACGTAGTGTGGCGTCGATGTGGGAGCGACAAAGCTCCTCCGTAATGATGATGTTTCACGCCGCGCTGTGTAGCCGTGTACTTGCACGTGGTGTCGATGGGTCAGGGCAACAGTGGTCCATGTGGACCCATTTTCTCGCTCGTCGAGCGGGGTTTAGGTGTTGCGAACGAACTTGGCAAGTGCTCTCATGTGCGATCGATCGCAACTTCGCCGATGGCGAGCCCCTAGCATTTGTGCGGTCGGCGGTGGGGGTTGTTAACAACGTTTCGTACAAGTGCGGGCTTTTTCCTTAATTGCAGTTAATTTTTCGACGTATGGCCGGAGTTCAGTCTGCGACTCGTGCTGATCATTTGACAGCTTACCAGCAGCGAGCCCCAATTTCTTTTGATTAAACCACACCCCATGAGGGCGGATCGTCGATCTAGGCGTCACATCACGTGCACGCGGCGGCCGCGTGTGATCGTATCCAAGGAGGTAAATTACCCCGGCCTGAGACTACAGTACATCTTCCCTTCCACGGCCTGGCCGCGCGGGCCATTTCATTCATGGACGGGGGTCCCAGGCAAAATCGCTTGAGTCTTTCGTTTCCCTTCTCCTCACTCCGAGGGGTCTCGTTTCCGGCGACTGTCCTTACTCTCTCTCCGCGACGCTGGTCACTGCATCACCTCAAACTCGAGAGCCTCCTGATGGGGACCATCCCCAATACAATTCCAACATTTCACTCGCGGTCTTATCACGTCCCGCATCATTCACTTCCTCTCGATCGGCCTCCCTCGCGTGCGCCTCTACATCAGCTGTATCTTTTCCCCTCCTTCTCCCTCGACTCGAGGGTAACCCGCTCGTCAGTCCCTTTTTGCAAAGGCGTTCCCGACGGAAGACTGCCTGAATCCTCTCGCTCCGACTTTCCTTGTTTGCGGGTCCGTTCGTTTCGAACTTCTGACTCTTCCGTGTTTCCTAATCGGCTAATTCTATTGACGATGCCTACCCCGCTCGCGCGTGCGCGACTTGCGGTGGCAAGAGTAATTTCTTCCTTCGGAAATACGTGACGGCCGCACTGCGGGGCAATTGCTCAATGGGCTCCCACGTCGCGTCCTCGGGCGCATAACCGTACCATTCCACCTTGAGAATCAAATTACCATTTTGATAATCGTGGTCGACGACCCGGTCGATTACATATTCCGTGTTCTCTGTTTCCTCTCCTTTCTCTGAACTGTTTCCTTCCCCCTTCTGAAGATCTTCCAACTCTTCCTCTTCTCTGGACGTTCCGAGCTCGCGTAGGTTTGGAGGTGTCTCCGCTGTCGGCGTTTGACCAACTAAATTATCCTGGTCCCCCGTCGTAGGCGCACGGGTGTGAGGACGTTCCTCGTCCTCCGTTGCCTCTCCTTCTTCGTTTAACTCCGGCTCTCCCAGGAACTGTAGCGCTTGACGTAGGCCGGTTATCGGCGCATGGTCCATTGGGCTTGGGGCTAATTTCACCCTGTCTCGCGATACGCGTTCCTCCTGATCGCCAATGGCAATGACTACCGTGTGTTGATCCGATCTTCTGACCTGATAAGGCCCTGTAGCGACTTGTGCGAGCTTATGTTTCGGTTCGCTAGCCGTGCCCTGCTCCTTCCGGAGGAACACGTAGGACCCTGGTGGGATCTCGTATTGCGGCTTGCGAAGGCGTGCGTCGAAATTTCGCTTGTATCGGGCTTGTTCCTTTCGCAAACTCCTATCGGCGCTTCGCATTAGGGTCTCCAACCACGACTGCCATTTCAGGTAGTATGCTCGTGACGAGCTGAAGTTCTCCAAAGTTGGTTGCGCTTGTAACGCAATGTTTCTCGGCGCCGGAGCCAACACCAGCTCGAAGGGCGCAATGTTCGTAGTTCGATGAACTTGTGTGTTGTAGGCGAACGTCACAGCGTCGCTAAATCAGTCCCAGTCCTTGGGATGCTCTCCAACGTATTTTCGCAACGCGGAAGTCAGCGTGCGGTTAAATCTCTCAACTTGGCCGTTGGCTTGCGGGTGGTACGTAGTCGTGAACACATTGCGTATGCCAAGAATTCGGCAGACATTCTGAAAGAACCGGGCCGTGAACTGTGTTCCGTTGTCGGACAGCAGCTTGACCGGCGGTCCGTACACGAATACCCAATGGTGAACGAAGGCTTGTGCGATGTGCGCAGCTGATATCTTCTTCAACGGTACGGTCCGTACCAGTTTCGAGTATCGATCGCTGATCACGAGAATATACCGATTTCCTCGCTTAGTTGTAATTAGCTCGCCGAGGATGTCGATGGCGACAAATTCCAGCGGCGCTTTGGGCGTGAACAGCTTCATTTCCTTCGTGTTTTTTCTTAACTTCACCCTTTCCCGCGCACATGCGGCGCAATTCTTCGCGACTGCATAGCAGCCTAGGGCCATCGTAGGCCAATAAAAATATCTTCTCAAAGTCTTGTAAAGTTTCCTGCCTCCCGGGTGGCCTGCCAATTTTGCGTAGTGGCTCAACCCTAGCACGCGGTCCCTTAACGATTGTGGTATCACCACTTGTACAAACTCTGCCGCGGTACGGCATAGAGTTCCTTCGAGTTCCTCGGTCTCCGTGCTGAACGTTCTCACCTTTCCGGCGTCCATTTCTTCCTTTATGCCGTTGCAGAAGGGGTCGACGGCTTGCTCGCGAATGAGCTCCTCTGGAGTGACAGCTTGGAATTGATCGAGGCGCTCAGGGGCGGTCCCCCCCTCAAGAGCGAGGATGTCGTCTAACGCGTCAAAACTTTCCTCGTTCTCCACCGTACCCTCGACCGGTTCGGCCATAAAGCATGGAATTTCGTCGTCGATTTCGTCGACGGTTTCTCCAGCGGTCCGTAGTCTTGACAGGGCATCAGCTTGGCTGTTAGCTCTGCCCTTCTTGTACTTGATTTCGAAATCAAATTCCGAGAGGCGGAGCCTCCATCGGATTAATCTCCCGCTGGGGTCGGTTACGTTCATCAACCACCTCAATGAGGCATGGTCGGTATGCACGACGAAGTGCTCGCCATATAGATATGGTCTTAAGGTCTGTACGGCCCAAATTACCGCTAGACATTCTTTTTCTGATACAGAATAGTTTCTCTCGGCTGTGGCTAACGTTCTTGAAAAGAACCCGATGGGTTTGCGTTGCGCATCCGGGTGTGTTTGAAATAGTGCAGCGCCTATTTGGTAGTCGCTTGCATCGGTATCTACCGAGTAGGGTAGGTCCTTCTTCGGCAGCGCCAACACCGGCGGTGCCAAGATGGCATCCTTGAGCTTATGAAAAGCTTTCTTGCATGGTTCGTCGAATCCTTCCAACTGGACCGGTTGTCCTTTCTTCAGTAGTTGGTTTAGAGGCCGCGCGATTTTCGCGTAATGCGGAACGAACCTGCGGTAGACATTGCAGAGTCCCAGGAAGCTCCTGAGCTGTGTCTGTGTTCGCGGGTACCGCACTTGTTCCAATGCGGCGGTTCGCGCGACATCGACTTCTAGCGTACCTGGGCGGACGACGTGGCCTAGGTACTTGATCTTTTCCACGAAAAATTCGCACTTGCGAAGCTTGAGCTTGACACCTGCCTTTTCCAATACGGAAAGTATTTCATCCACGTGCACGATGTGCTCCTGCCACGACTTGCTAAAAATGATTATGTCATCTAGATACACCAAACAGCATTTCCAACGGAACGGAGAGAGCAGGATATCCATTGCTCTCTGAAACGTCGCTGGCGCGTTAGTTAGCCCGAAGGGCATTCTTGAGAAGCGATACAGTCCTGAGTGACACGAAAATGCGGTCTTGTCTCGGTCGCCCTCAGGGATAGGCATCTGCCAATATCCCGAAATCGCGTCCAACGCGGAGAAAACTTTGGTGTCACCAAGCGAGTCCAGGCACTCATCCATGCGCGGTAAGGGGTACGTGTCCTTCACCGTTACTGCGTTCAGCCCGCGGTAGTCTACGCAAAAACGCATTGACCCATCCGGCTTTGGCACCAGCAACACGGGCGACTCCCATTCTGACTGCGCTGGTTCTATCACTCCTGCCTCCAACATCTTCTGCACCTCTGCATCTTCTACTTCGCGGGCTCTAGGTCCGGCCCGATACGGGGCTTGTGCGATGGGGCGAGTCTCGGGTATCAACTCGATCCGATGGACGGTGGTATTAATTTCGCCAAGCGTCCCATCCCACATCCTTGAATACTTCTTCAACATCCGACGGAACCGCTCGCGCAGCCGTTCCGGCACGTGGCTAAGGTCGAGGTCCTCCACGTCCGGCGGTGGCGGCTCAATCCTGCGTTGCGGCTTCGTAGATGCCGACGCAGAGAGCTCTGCCGACCGTTCTTCTGGCTGGTCCTCGCGCGCTTGATCCGACGGTTCGCCTCTTGTCTCGCCCGTAGGCGTCTTGGTGGAATTAGGAAAATTCTCCTTCTTCCTTTCTTGAATTCCGAGAACTTCACCAATGGTGGTTTTGCTCTCGAGCGCGGCTCTCGGGTGCGGTAATAATTCTGCCACCACTTGGCCTTTTTGCACCCTGACAGGGTACGTCCTAAAATTCGCAACGAGTAAACGAAATGGCCTGTCAGGCTCAACCTGAACGACACCATTCGTGCACGTCAACCCGTGCCTTTCGTAAAACGACGAGTACGGCTGAACCACCACCAAGCCCGCCCTCTTCGAGGTGCATTCCAGGACGCGTTGCGTCCCTGGCTCGATAGTTGTGGCTCTTGCTACTTTTACCTTAGGGGAAATTCGCTCCCCCTTTCCATCATTCTCGTTCTCTCCCGCGACGAGATTCTTCTTCCCTTTTCTCGTCGATAACCGCCTAACTATCGGAACCTCCGAGAAATCCGCCAACTCCGCCGTTTTCTTCCTTGGATAAATTGCTTGCACAAACCGGTCACAGTAGTCCGCGCCTATATTTAGCGGGACGGCTATTTTTCGCATACAATAAACTCGGCTGCGGCCACAAATTTTCCAAGCCTCACAGGCATTCTAATTGTGCCGAGAGTCCGGAGTGGCCTATTGTTCGCGTCGCCGATATCTTGGGTCGGTCCGTAGGACACTAGAGATTCCATTCCAGCTGGGAGTTCCGATTTTCGCACAAGGTTTGGTCCCGCGCCGGTGTCTAAAACAGACAACACCTGGCTCATCAATCCAATTGTGGGTCCGATGTCCGCGTAAACTTTGTAGTTTTTTCGCGCAAGGACCAAAATCTTCTCGGGACACTCCCTTCGCTTAACCCTGTACCAGGGTCTTCGAACTTCTTCTAGCGGATGATCTCGGGCTCGGCTCAAAATTTTCTTGACTTGAGCTGGCCCTTTGGTTTTATCCACCAATCCAACAACCTCCTCCTCGAGGCCTGAGTTTTCCTTTAGAGACGGGGAACGAGGCTGAGCCCCGGGCACAGTACGTCGACCCTGTGCCTCTCGCGACTCATGCGAGATTCCCCTCTCTAGTTTTTCTGCCGCGGCGGGATCCTTCTCACATCCGACGGCGCGGGCCCCGCGGTGGGCCCTCTGAAGGGTTGGTTCGACCTCGGCGTTGAAGCACTCGGCGTGCTCGCCGTCTGCGAATCGAACCAATTCTTGACCTTCAGATAACTCGTCGATGGTATCCCTAACCTCTCCATCGGAGACAACGCCTCGTAATTTTCCAAAACTCGGTGCATTTCCCGGAGGGAAAGAATGCACGTTGGCGCGGCGTGCCCCTTTTCATAGCAATGATAGCACACCAGACCGTGCGTCTTGACGGGATACGGCGTCCTAGGTCCTCCACGGGCCGGCGGCCTTCCTTGGCGTTGCGGCCTTCCCATCCAGCCCGGCCTTCGAAACGTCGTACCCTTGTCTTCCATCGGAATGCGCGGCGCCGGCGTGTGGCCGCGCCCCCGAAACATCATCACGGGATCCGTGGGCTCTGAAAACGACTCCGTCGTGTATGCAGGCGTCGGTAAAGTTGACGACCCGCTGTCCCCGTAGTCATCGTGTCCGTAGCCCTCCGATGGCTCAATGAACTCGCCTTCGGCTACTAACGCTCCTTCGTAGTGATTTTCGCCCCTGCCGGCGGGTGGTGCTCCTCGCGCCCCGACTACCTCTACCATCCGTGACCCCTACGCCGAGTACGAGCCTGACCCTCGCCCGTCCCGAAACTGGGCGAGCAGTGAGGGTATGACTCGTGTCGCCATGCCCTCCTTGGCGGACATGGACGCCGAATTACCCCGGCACCCGGGGTATTGTCCTCCGAACAACCATGGATCAGGGGCCCGCGTGCCCTCAAACCACGCGAGCGGCTAACCGCGCGGTCTGGTCGTCAACCGCGGGGAACACTTCGTCCCTTCGTCAGCGAGACGAAAGAAGGGGGGCGCGGGTCCGTCGCCGGACCACAGTAAAACTGTTTTCCTGGTTACGTGTTATTCGCGTCGGTCTTTTTCTTCCAATTTCCCTTCGCGCCCTCGTTTCTTAGTACCCCCACCCCTTCTGTCTCCACAAAGCGGAGGAGAAAGGGGCGTAGCGTTCGGGGTTCGTCTTATGCCTCGCGCCCCTCGCCGTGCTGGGGGCGAGGGCTCAGCGCGCTGTATTGGTCTTATCCGCCCGGTGCTCCTTGCCATGCAGGGGCAAGGGCGCGGCGGGCGACGACGCGCAACGACGGTCCTTATGTTTGCCGGCCCTCGCCGCCCATAGCGAGGGCGCGGCGCGCGACCTCCGCGCTGCGGTGCGTCGTGGCAGCGCCTGGGCCTCCCAAGCTCGGCCCGCGGCGCTCTCCGAGGACTTTTTCCGGCGCTCCTCGCGCTCCGGCTTCTTGCCCGCACGCGCCCCTCGCCATCGGGGCGAGGGCTTGGACGCGTGGACGTACTTATTCTTCTTCGCGCGTGCCACCCCCCGCCATCGGGGCGAGGAGGCGGACGCATGGACGTACGTTTTCTTCTTCGCGCGACGTCCGCCATCGGTGGCGGGGGCGCTCCGCGTGCGCCGTTCGTCTTTTTCCTCGCTCGCGCCTCTCGCCATCGGGGCGAGGCGCGAGCGCGGACGGCATTCTTCTTCTCGCCCCCGCGCTCCTCGACATCGGGGCGAGGGGGCAGACGCGTGGGCGTACGTCTTCTTCTTTGCTCGCGTCTCTCGCCGTCCGTGGCGGGAGCGCGAGCCCTCGGCAAATTTCTTTACCCCGCGCCCTTCGTTATCGGTTGCGAGGGCGCGGGCGCGCGGCGAACGTTCCTTTCTTCGCGTCCCTCGCCACCGGTGGCGAGGGTGCGGACGAACAGGCGGAGTCGGATGCGTCCCTCACGTCGCGGTCCGGCATCCGATGACTCCCTCGAGGATGGCGTGCTCCTCGGCGTGCAGCGGGCGGTCGCGTGGTCGCATCGGAGGGGGGTACAAATGCCACGGCCGGTCGTCCTACAGTGTATGGTGTGTCCCTTATGCCGCCTGTGCGTACTTTTGTGCACGTGCGTTGCGCCCGTCGTGCGCATGTTTTCCGTTAATTTTCTCGAGGGTGATGGCGGATTGACAACGAGCGAGCGGTGCGCTGCGTGTGGTTGCCGCACTGTACGACAAGTGTCCCCATTTCTTCTCATTTTTTCACACCTCATCCGCTGGTGGTGCTGTCGAGACAGGGTCGGGGGTATGGCGGTGTAGTTTTCTGCTTGCCCCAATTTTCGCGTATTAGCCGTTGGCGGAGCTGCTCGTTGTCTCATCCGGGACCCCCATCCTCACGAGCCACAGTGACACTCGGTCTCTGCGCCCCGCGTTTCAGCTTCTCTCCGCAACTTGCAACACCTTGTATTGCTTAACCCCTTCCGAGTTCCGGGGCTTATGTGCCGTATGGAGGCGATCGCCGTTCGGCCTCCACTCGCGTTACGAACCTCCAGCGTGGGGTACTGTAGGAGGTACCGCTTCCTTCCGCCACTGTGTCCTATTATGCCAAGGGCTCCCGTGATTCCGTTGGGGTTGCCTCAGTCGTCGGACCTCCCCTCGCCGCGGTGATCGGACTTAACGGAACGTCCGGTGACCCTGTTCGGGGGGTGATTGTCCGACCTTTCAGCTCCGGAAGGGGTATTCGACTTCCCTTTGAGCTCGGCGTCCTCGTGTCGGCGTTCACTGCGGGGTCGAGATCCTTGCTGGCAGTCCGTACTGCCTCGCCTTTACGTCGTGTGTCCTTGGGTTTCGGAAGTCAAATACGGCGTGACTTCTGTGCGGTCCTCACGTCAACCGTAACGAAGCGGTTGAGGGCCCCCCTCTCAAGCGTGAACGTCCGCGTTCACGTCAGACGTGAGGTCCCTGCCGGTGCGTCTCCGGAGGCGTTGGGCGTAACTAGACACCAACTCCTCCGGAACGTGAGTCCGGGCGGTCCATGTGGGCGTGTCGTAATCCGCCCACTTGATGAGGAACTCGATTGTTCCGTCCTCCATGGCTCGATGCCGGAGTAATCGTTCCACGGCATACTGCGTGCCCTCGGTGACCTTGTCGGCAAGGTCACTTGGGGTTGTCGTACTCGCCCGTGGCGCACCCGTCGGTGGTGGCGCGTACACGCAGCGGTCTGCGGAGACACGCTCTGTGACACCATCACGATCGATCGTGATGGTTCGCCGGTCGTTGGCGAGTACCCGGTATGGCCCAACGGCGGGGGACGCGGGTTTGTTAGACGTCTTTGCCCCATCCGTGGGGTTCAGGTAGACGTAATTACCTGGCTTGATACGTGCGTTGAGCCGTCTGACGCGCTTATCGAAGTCGCGCTTGTACCGAGCCTGCGTCCGGCGTAGGTTCCCGTGCGCCTTCTGGATCGTGTCGTCCAACGTCTTGAGGAACTCAGCGCCCGCGTTGCCCCTATCGAACGGGGGCGCGTCACCGTCGGCTCTACGTAGAGAGAACTCCGGTGGGGGTCGGCTGAGGACGAGCTCGAAGGGCGTGGTACTCGTCGTACGATGTACGTGGGAGTTGTACGCGTACGTGAGCGGCCCCACGTACACGTCCCAGTCGTCCTGATGTTCGCCGACGTAATTCCGTAACATCGAAGCGATCGTCCGGTTGTATCGCTCGACCTGCCCGTTCGTCTGGGGTTGGTACGCCGAAGTGTACAAGTTCGTCACCCCCAGGACACGGCACGTGCCGTGGAAGAACTTCGCCTTAAACTGCGGTCCGTTATCTGACAGTAGCGAGCGTGGGACGCCGTATTTAAATACCCACGCGTCGCAGAACGCGACGGCGACCGTGTACGCGGTTACGGTCCACAGTGCCACAACTTGAGTCAGCTTGGTGAAACGGTCCGTAATTACGGGAAGGAACCGTTTCCCTGCCTTCGTCTTGGGTAGCGGTCCCAAGATGTCGATGGCGAGGCTCTCAAGCGGCCGTGTTGCCGGAAACAACTTCAAACGGTTGAGGTGTTTCCGCAACTTAACACGGTTCATCGCGCATGTTCGGCACTCTCGCACCGTAGCTGCGACATCTGCAGCGAGATGGGGCCAGTAGTACTCGCGACGGAGCTCGAAGTACATACGGTTTTGGCCCGGGTGCCCCGCGATGGTTGGTGTGTGGCAGAGCTGAAGCAGCCGAGCCCGTAGCGTCCGAGGCACCACGACCTGCACGATGTCAGCGTCGAAGGGGTGCCTCCATTTGAGCACCCCGTGGTGGTTCTCGAAGAACGCGGAGTCCCGGGACTCTGACTGTCGTGCCAGTATGGTCTGGCAGAAGTCATCCACGCGTTGCTCTTCGGCTATCTCCTCTAACGTAAGAGGGGCCGGAAGGTCGTCCTGCGGAGGGGCGACCGTGGAGGCGGGCGCGCCAATTTCGGGTTGTTCGGCGCGCTCGATGTCGACAGCGTCGAACTTGTCGTTCTTCTCCCAGAACGAGGTGGGTCCTTCAAGAGCGGGGGCCTCGTCGTCGCCCCGCGGCTCATCGCGCGTACGGACGCGCGAACCTCTTCGCGATCCGGCTTGGTTCCTTGTTGTCACGAAGACATGGACGGCCTTGTGATCGCAGCTCGCGGTGCAGACGTGGTCCGCGAGCTCGTCCGAAATGTCACGGACGGTCGTACCCGCATCGAAGGTGGGAATGTCGTCATCCACCTCGACGACTGGGCGAGGGTCGTCGGTGACCCTTGGCGACACGAGGCGTGACAGGGCATCGGGCACCTGGTGCACGCGCCCGGGGCGGTACTGGATGGTGAAGTCGTATTCCGCCAACCGCAGTCGCCACCGGGTAAGCCTTCCGGAACTCTCCGTGAGAGACATAAGCCATCGGAGGGCATCATGGTCCGTCCGGACGATGAACTTGGTACCTTCGATGTACGGCCGTAGTGTGCGGACGGCCCACACTACGGCAAAGCATTCGCGCTCCGTAGCGCTGTAGTTGCGCTCACTATCGGAGAGTGAGTACGACCAATACCCCACGGGGCGCCAGTCGTTGGCGCCTTCGTGTTCCTGGAGCAACGTACAGCCCAGTTGATAGGCACTAGAATCCGTGTCGATCATGTACGGCCGACCGTACCGCGGCAATGCTAGGATCGGCGGGGAAATCATCCGCTCTTTCAACGCTTCAAACGCTTGAAGTTGCAGCTCGGTCGGGTCGTCGAAGTTGGGGTCCGCGTCCTTGCACGTCATGTCCGTTAATGGGCGCGCAATCTTCGCGAACCCCTTCACGAAGCGGCGGTAGACGTTGCACGCTCCGAGGTACGAGCGCACCTGCTTCAACGTCCTCGGAAACGTGAACGTCTTGAAGGCGTCCGCCGCCGCATCGGCGACGCTCAGCTTACCTGAGGAAATGACGTGCCCCAGGTAGTGCACCTTCGGTTGGAAGAAGCTACACTTCTTGAGCTTGAGGGAGATTCCGGCGCTCCTCAACAAGCTCAAGACAGTGTCGAGATGCTTCGCGTGTTTTCCGTGCGTACGGGACAACACGATGACATCATCCAGGTAGACGAGGCATATCTGCCATCGGACGCCAGATAGGATGATGTCGAGGGCACGTTGGAAGGTGGCCGGTGCCCCTTTTAGCCCGAACAGCATACGCAAATGGCGAAACGTGCCCATATGCGTAGTGAAAGTGGTCTTGTCCCGGTCTTCCGGAGCGACGGGGATCCGCCTATAACCGGAATTGCAGTCCAACGTCGTGAAGACGGCTGCATCTCCGAGCGAATCGATGCAGTCGTCCATCCGGGGCAGCGGATACGAATCCGCTGCCGTCTTCGCGTTGAGACGCCGGTAGTCCACGCAGAACCGAAGAGAGCCGTCTTTCTTCGGTACGAGCACCACGGGAGACGCCCACTCGGTGCTTGCGGGTTCGATTACCCCTGCGTTCAACATTTTGTTGACTTCCTTGGCAACCATCTCACGCATAGCCGGCCCCTTTCGGTAGGGCATTGAACGTATCGGCTTCGTACCCGGTTCGAGGGGAATGCGGTGTTCGGTCGCTCCGATCGTTCCGAGCGCCCCGCTCCACAGACTCGAGTGCTTACGGAGCATCTCGAGCACGTGGCACCGGAACTTGTCATCATCGATGTATGACAAGTCGATTTCTTTTTCCCAATCCTCCGGCGGATTTTCGGGATCCTTTTTAGAGGCGGGTGCAGTGCCCCCTTCCGGCGGCGGGAACTTCGCCGGTCTGCCGTCCGTACCGGCTCCTCTCTTCTCAACGTTTGCCCCCTGGGCGGAGCCTGGTCGACCAGCTCCTGCCGTTCCGACTTGATCGGCCAAGTCGGTGAGGTGTAGCGCGTGCGCGATCCCCTCGGCGATGCGACGTTCGGGCGTCAAGATCGCGAGGGGGTTGCGCTTCGCGTATCCTACGACGGTGTGCTTCGGAAGCCGCCTTTCCTGTCGCGAAAAGTTCGCGACGATGACGTCGAAGGTCTGGTTCGGCAGGACCTCGACGACGCCGTTCGTCAGCCTCACTCCATGTCGGTGTTGGAGTGACGGCTTCGGCTCTATAAAAACGAGGCCCCTCCCCGTCGTGGTAACGCGCACACGGGCCTGCGACCTCGCGGGGATGGTAACCCAGCGGGCGATTCGGATCGCCTGCGGGGCTTCGTCGCGTGCGTCAGCCCGGCTGTCTGATGTCCGTGCCGCCTGGTTGGGGGAGTCGGCTCTCCTTTCCCATCGACGATGGCAACGGAGCCACCTTGGCGGAGCTCCGACCGTTGAGCTTCAATGTCGATACTTCGTACGTGTGTATCGATGAAGGCCGTACCAAGGAGGACCGGCACGGCGAGCTGGTCCGCCACGACGAACGGAATTCGGAACGTCGTGTTCCTCAACCGCACGGCCAGACGTACGACGGCCGAGAGCTTAAGCGGGTTGCTATTCGCGCCTGCCAATCGTGGCAGTGGCGTGTCGCGGATGACGTACCGCGACCAATCGGGAGGAAGTTCGGCCTTCCTCATCAGATTGTACCCCGAGCACGTATCAACGGCGATCGTGCGGGGCTTGGAGGCATTTCCCTCCGTGGCTATCGAGCCGAGGACGTTGTAAATCTTCGACGTCATAAGGCAAATGACGCCGTCGACCACCTTCGGCGTGCCCGGCTCGGCGAGATCGTTCTGCCTGGGCCGCCGGCGCCGGTTCTGACTTCTCTTCCGCGTCCTTCGGCCTTGGTCGCGCGGCGCCCTTCGGTCGGCCGCGTCCCCGCGACAAGTCGCGTTCGTACGCGGCTTGAATTCTTCTGGCGGCCCCGGGTCTCCCTGGGTCGGGCCGCCGGCGTGTTCGATGCGCTTCTTGTCAGGCACTTGGCTCACGGTTGCCACAGTGCCTTCCTCTATGTGCGCCGGGCTCACGGTTGCCTCAGCGTCTTCGTCCTTTCGCACCGAGCTTACGGGTGTATCGGTGCGCTTGTGCTGGTTTGAGGGGAATAATATCGGTAAACATTCCCCTCCCCCGCCGGGGACAAATAGGGGCGGGTCTAGGTTGGTGTGACAAGACGGTTCATGCGACCCCGCGAACGTAACCGTCTTTACGGGGTTTTCGAACTACCCGAGCTGTCAGTGCTATTCGCTTGGCTATCGTTAGCTAGCGCGTCGACGGGCGCCTGGCCGCGCGGATGGGGACGGTTTCCCCACCCCGACTGGGCATCTTCTACGAAGTAATCGGATACTTCGTGGCCTTGGATTGCAACGTCCGGCCGTTGCAATATTCGAGGGGCGGAGAGAACGGGCTCTCCTCCGCCTCCTTCCATGCGCTGGGGGTGCGTCTCTCCAGCCCTATCTTGGAGGTACATGATGGCGTTCTGTACCCCTTGGGGCAACGGGGGTCGGCCCCGGTAGCCTCGCCCATCTCGACGGGGATATCGCATATCCATCCGACGAGGGTCACGTGGATCCCTTTGATCGGTCCCCGGGTATCGGTACCCGCCTTCACGAGGGGCAAAACGGACGCCCCCACCCGATCCGCTCGGGTCACCTCGACGCGGGCCTCGGTCTGCCCGCGTAGACTGCTGGATGAGATTGCGCATTCCGGGGCGCGTCTCCATCTGATAGCGGTAGTTCCTGTACGCCGTGAACTGACGTTGTTCAGGCGACAGGAATGGGCACGCGTACATGGCGTGGCCGTACGTCCGGCACAGCCAACAAATGTACGCGCTGCCATCGGTCGACGCGAAAGTCGCCGCGTGGCGTGCCTCCTCATCGGTGAGTCGAGGCACGTTAGGCAGCCCGCCGTCTCCTTCTCGACGGGAGATATCCAGCTCGGCCATATTGTGGTTCGGACCACCAGTGGCCCTCGGCGTGTGTGCGAACGCCGTTGCCAAGCTTCCGGTCGAACCGGTGGAAGCTGGCGTAGGGGGTCGGCCTCCTGCCCGGTCGAAGCCTTGCGTGATGAGGACAGGGTCGGCCTGCCACTCATCTTCTCCAATGTGGAGGGCGGTCGCCGGCGAACTCGTTCCGTGCGACTTTGGAGTTCGGACTCCCTTCGCTGCCGGCTTCGGGTCCGGCAGCGGCAACCCGCGACGAGCGCGATAGGTTGTACCCTCGGCCGTTGCGATACGGCGAATCGTTGAGAGTTCGGTCTTCTGTTGTCCGGGCAACCTATGCATCGTCTCTGCCACTGCAGCCCGGGTCGCAGTGGACAACCCGCGCACGAAGTAGTGCGCGAGGGCTTGTTCTGAGAACAAGGCCGTGCATCGAAACGCGGCGGATTCCAGCCGGTCTTCGAACGTGTTCTCGGTTTCGTGAGGAAGCTGTCGCGCCGACGCGACAGCATCAAACGCTTCCCCTAACAAGTCGTCGGTTAGGTAGCGTTTGATAAATTGGTTGACGAGACCAGGCTAGCTCGTGTCGTCGTGGAGCTGGCCGGCCCGGAGGCCGCGCATGGTGTAACTCGTATACAACCGCTCCGCGTCCCGCTCGAGGAAGTGAGCGAAGACACGGATTGCCACACCTTCGGTCAGGTGCTGGGCATTGAAGGTTATCCGGATATCCTTCAGGAACGGGAGCAACTGAATCGCGTCAGTACCGTCGAAGCTCTTCATCGTGGGACGGAGCCCACGGCAGCGTTGGACGTACTTGGCGATCCGTCTCGCGTCACCCGAGGTAACGAGCGTCGAGGTGTTGTCCAACCGATACATGCGGTAGTTCGCGACGGCGCTGAACTCCTGTATCATGGTGTGGACGGGCTCGAGCCCGGGTTCGGCGGGGCCCAACGTTCCGAACGGCGTGACGGGAAACGTTCGGACGTCGACGGGGCCGGATGTGCGGTAAGATCCGCTGGCTGGTAGCCGCCCCAGCGAGGATCCAAGGGGAGAATCGGTTCCCCTGATCCGCGGGCGACTCTTCCACGGCCACGGTCGGGTTCGTTCGGAACCCGTTGGGACTGCCGCATGCTTCCGGACGCATACGGCAGGGCTTGAGTCTCGGACGCGAAGTTCGCGTCCGCCGTCGGCCTGATGTCCTCCGCCCTCCCACTGGTGACGGCTCCAGTCGGGGGCCACTCCTGCGCTCCGGATGCGCCCGGAGGAACAGTGGCAACGGGCCCACTCGAGGGGGCTCCGGGCGGCCTCTCGGCCGAGGTCTGTTCCATCTCACGGGCACGGCGGCGCGTTGAGTTGAGCTCCGCCGCCATGTGCGCGAACGCTCCCATCTGTTCGGCTGATGGGAAGGGTTGCGGGTCGCGTCGGACTCCGGAGTTTGCACTCGCGGGTCGACCCGCAGCGTCCACGGCGGGGTAATCGATGCGCGCCTCTTCGACCAGTACCAAACGGGACTGTAGCTAGTCGACGGGGGCGCGCAGGTGTAGTGCAATAAGCGGCCGCACAGGGGGGTGAAAAGAAATGGAAATGATAGGGTATGACAAGCAAAAGTGGAAATTATTTCACTATATTATTTTAACTATTAATTTTAATTAGTTGCATATTAGTTATTTAACATTAGATTAGATCTAGGATCTAGCGCCGAGAGCTACTGTAGCGGCTCCGGCGGGGCGGTATATACCTTAGCCCTCTGACCACCAAGTCAGTAAAGGTAACCCGAGTTGCCAGAGTCTGATATCGCCTTGGTTGAAGTCCGTCTTTTACAAGACATCCCCTTTAACTACAGATTACTTTATCCTCAGCGCTCGGGGGTCCCCTTTTTCCTTACCAATTTTCCTTTATTTCCCTATCCTAATCTCCCTTAATCTTGAGTTCGTCCCACTTTGTAGGATTGCGATCCGCAACGTGACGTCATTCGCCATCGGGCTTTTGTCTTGGTGCACCAGTGGTGCTTTTCTCAGTGTTGGTTCCATCGGAATCTGGTTGCGACCGATCCGTTGTTGGTACTTTGCCATCGGGCAGTACGACGGTGTAGCGCTGCTACGTTTTCTTCTTTCCCGACGGGCTACGTTGCGACGTCCCCGTCGAAGACCTTATCAAGGGTATAAGGTGTACAAGGCGCTCTTCGAGCATTGGATTTACGACCCATCGGACCAGGTTTACTTTAACACCCCTCCGAACTCGTCGAGCAGCTGCCTTTACAAGTCTTTACCACCATTTACCGATCCCGGGCTGGGCCCTTCTCTTTGCCCCCCCCTTATCAGGGATGCGAGCTACTGCGGGCCGCAAACCCGCTTAAAGAGGACAGGGAGCTTCGAACGCTCCGTAGCGATGTGCCGTTGGCAGTTGTTGTTTTTGTTGCTGTTGTTTGTGTTGAACCGTCGGACCATGGTCTCTGCCTAACAGGCGCATTGCACTACAAAAGTGGTCTCCCGACCTAGAATTGCGTACAGGAGACCCGACCTATAAATTGTTTTGTCTACGACAAGGAAGTTGGTCTGGGTAACGGACTCTTTTTTATTTTCTTTTGTTTGTAACTTTTTTTGCTGCGTAGGTCCGCTCGTACGAGCGATGTCAACAAGTGCACCCGGGAACGTCGGTCCCGACGTCCCCGAGTAGAAGCGGAGCGGCACGAGCGTCGAGGATCCCGCGAGGTCCTCGCACCCGGAGCTAGGCCAATACGGGCACGGACCCCGGAGATCAAGAATCCCCTACGAGGATAGCGGCCGACAAGACTGACCTCGACGAGAAGTTGGAGAAGATGAGCAGCGAAATTCGCGAAGAAGCGAAGAAAAATCTCGAGGCTGAATTAGCCCTCGTCCGGAAGCAACTGGAGTTGCAAGCATCCGAGTTCCACACCGTTTTGGGAGAGCTGTCGGCTCGAGTGGATCTCGTCGAGAAGGAGCGAGGTGAGGCGACCGACGGTCTGGAGCCGGAGGTCCTAGCCTCGTTGAAAATTTCGGTCAAGGACGCGAGGCGCGACGCCAATCAAGCCTTGGAGTCCTTAGGAAAATTTAGAACAAGCATCGATGACCGATTCGATCGCGCCGCGCAACGTCTCAAGGACCTCGAGCGGGCCGCGGATCAAGCTCCGCAAGGATTGGACGACGAGCCGCTCCCTTCGGGTAGAGAGGGCGACCGTCGGTCGAAGAAGGACAAGCCCGCTCGGCAGCGGAGTTCCAAGTCGAAGCCCTCGAAGAAGGACAAGCGACGTGCAAGCAAGGTTCACTGTGGTGACGATCCGGAGAACCGCGACTCACAGTCGGAGTCGCTTGGTCCCTCCGAAGATGGTAACGGCGGTTCGTCGAACCATTCGGGGGATTCCGAACGCCGTTCAGAAGACGGAAACGGAATTTCGTCAAGCAAGAAAATTTCCTCCAGACGAGGCGGAGTCACTTCGTCCGCCTCGCGGAGAGACAAGGACGCGGAGCCCGAAGATGTCGCAACGCGGCGCGGGCCGCGATAGGAGGAGCTGGAGGAGCTGAATCCGACCAACTACCTCTTCAAGAAATTACTTTCGTACCGAACGTACCGCTTGCGGAACCCGCAGACATATTTGTCAAGTTCCCGGCGGACCGCCGTGCGAAAAATTAGGAGAGATATTCCGCCTAAGGTGAAGAAGGACAACACGTTCACAGGTGAGGACGGGGTCCTTGTGCTGGATTTTTTGGCAAAGTTAGTTCAAGAGTTTGATACTCAAGAAATGAACGAGGGGCAAGCGATCCGCTTGTTGCCCGAATTTTTAAGCGGCATCGCCTCGAGACAGTACACTTCGGTGTCTGAGACGGCCGGGGCCCATCACGGAAAGGTATCCGTTTGGCCGGAGGCCGTACAGTGGTTGTTGAGGAGTTTCGCAACCGACGAGGCGATCCGTCAAGCTGTGCTCGCATTGCGAGAAGTTCAGCAAAGACCGTCTGAAGACGAGATGGAATTTTATATCCGTCTGACGGACGCAAGCAATCGATGTGGAAACGTATATTCGATGGAAGAACAAATGTCGATGTTTATTGAAGGACTCGATTCGAGTATCAAGCCGATGGTATCTCAATACCGACAAGACAACCGGGACGTTTCGTTTTTGAGACTAGTTAATTACGCGAAGGCGCATGGCTTGGCGAGCCGCGCTAAGGACAAGAAGACCAAGAAGGTCACGATTCAGACGCCGTCGACAATTAGGGCGGGTAAGAAGCCGAGGGCTTGTTATCCCGGTCGCAAAAGTCGCGCCGCCGTCCATTTAGCCGAGTCCATTTCCGCGTTAGATGAGCGCGGTGCGCATGGAAGTAGCGAAAATCACTACGAAGGAGCGTTAGTAGCCGAAGGCAAGTTCATTGAGCCATCGGAGGGCTACGGACACGATGACTACGGGGACAGCGGGTCGTCAACTTTACCAACGCCTGCATACACGACAGAGTCGTTTTCAGAGCCCACGGATCCCGTGATGATGTTTCGGGGGCGCGGCCACACACCGGCGCCGCGTATTCCGATGGAAGACAAGAGTACGACGTTTTGAAGGCCAGGCTGGACAGGAAGGCCGCAACGTCAAGGAAGGCCGCCGGCCCGTGGAGGGCCTAGGCCGCAATATCCCGTCAAGACGCACGGACTGGTGTGCTATCATTGCTATGAAAAGGGGCACGCCGCGCCAACGTGCATTCTTTCCCTCCGGGAAATGCACCGAGTTTTGGAAAATTATGAGGCGTTGTCTCCGATGGAGAGGTTAGGGATACCATCGACGAGTTATCTGAAGGTCAAGAACTGGTTCGATTCGCAGACGGCGAGCACGCCGAGTGCTTCAACGCCGAGGTCGAACCAACCCTTCAGAGGGCCCGCCGCGGGGCCCGCGCCGTCGGATGTGAGAAGGATCCCGCCGCGGCAGAAAAACTAGAGAGGGGAATCTCGCATGAGTCGCGAGAGGCACAGGGTCGACGAACTGCGCCCGGGGCTCAGACCCGTTCCCCGTCTCTAAGGGAAAAATCAGACCGCGATGAGGAAGTTGTTGGATTGGTGGATAAGCCCAAAGGGCCAGCTCAAGTCAAGAAAATTTTGAGCCGAGCCCGAGATCATCCGCTGGAAGAAGTTCGAAGACCCTGGTACAGAGTTAAGCGAAGGGAGTGTCCCGAGAAGATTTTGGTTCTTGCGCGAAAAAACTACAAAGTTTACGCGGACATTGGACCAACAGTCGGATTGATGAGCCGGGTGTTGTCTGTTTTAGACACCGGCGCGGGACCAAACCTTATGCGAAAATCAGAACTCCCAGCTGGAATGGAATCTCTAGTGTCCTACGGACCGACACAAGACATTGGCGACGCGAACAATAGGCCACTCCGGACTCTCGGCACCATTAGAATGTCCGTGAGGCTTGGAAAATTTGTGGCCGCAGCCGAGTTTATTGTATGCGAAAAACTAGCCGTCCCGCTAATTCTAGGCGCGGACTACTGTGACCGGTTTGTGGAAGCAATTTATCCAAGGAAGAAAACGGTTGACTTGGCGGATTTCTCGGAGGTCCCGATAGTTAGGCGGTTCTCGACGAGAAAAGGGAAGAAGAATCTCGTCCCGGGAGAGCACGAGAATGATGGAAAGGTGGAGCGAATTTCCCCTAAGGTAAAAGTGGCAAGAGCCACGACTATCAAGCCAGGGACGCAACGCGTCGTGGAATGCACCTCGAAGAGGGCGGGCTTGGTTGTGGTTCAGCCGTACTCGTCGTTGTACGAAAGGCACGGGCTGACGAATGGTGTTGTTCAGGTCGAGCCTGACCGGCCATTTTGTTTACTCGTTGCGAATTTTAGGACGTACCCTGTCAGGGTGCAAAAAGGCCAAGTGGTGGCAGAATTATTACCGCACCCGAGAGCCGCGCTCGAGAGCAAAACCACCATTGGTGAAGTTCTCGGAATTCAAGAAAGGAAGAAGGAAAATTTTCCTAGTTCCACCAAGACGCCTACGGGCGAGGCAAGATGCGAACCGTCTGATCATGATCGCGAGGACCAGCAAGGAGAACGGGAGGAAAGGCTCTCCGCGACGGCAACTACGACGCCGGAGCGGCGGATTGAGCCTCCCCCGCCGGACGTGGAGGAACTCGACCTGAGCCACGTGCCGAAACGGCTGCGCGAGCGGTTCCGTCGGATGTTGAAGAAGTATTCAAGGATGTGGGATGGGACGCTTGGCGAAATTAATACCACAGTCCATCGGATCGCGTTGATCCCCGAGACTCGTCCCATCGCACAAGCCCCGTATCGGGCCGGGCCTAAAGCCCGCGAAGTAGAAGATGCAGAGGTGCAGAAGATGTTAGAGGCAGGAGTGATAGAACCAGCGCAGTCGGAATGGGCGTCGCCCGTGTTGCTGGTGCCCAAGCCGGACGGGTCAATGCGTTTTTGCGTAGACTACCGCAGGCTGAACGCAGTGACGGTGAAGGACACTTACCCCTTACCGCGCATGGAGGAGTGCCTGGACTCGCTTGGTGACACCAAGGTTTTCTCCGCGTTGGACGCGATCTCGGGATATTGGCAGATGCCTATCCCTGAGCGCGACCGCGACAAGACCGCATTTTCGTGTCACTCAGGTCTGTATCGCTTCTCAAGAATGCCCTTCGGGCTAACTAACGCGCCAGCGACGTTTCAGAGAGCAATGGATATCCTGCTCTCTCCGTTCCGTTGGAAGTGCTGTTTAGTGTATCTGGACGACATAATAATTTTTAGCAAGTCGTGGGAGGAGCACATCGTGCACGTGGATGAAATACTTTCTGTATTGGAGAAGGCAGGTGTGAAGCTCAAGCTTCGCAAGTGTGAATTTTTCGTCGACAAGATCAAGTACCTGGGCCATGTCGTTCAGCCAGGTACATTGGAAGTGGACGCTGCGCGAACCGTCGCATTGGAACAAATGAGGTACCCTCAAACGCAGACCCAGCTCAGGAGCTACTTGGGACTTTGTAATGTCTACCGCAGATTCGTTCCGCATTCTGCGAAAATGGCGCATCCGCTCAATCAACTGTTGAAGAAGGGACAACCGGTCCAGTTGGACGGATTCGACGAACCGTGCAAGAAACCTTTTCATATGCTCAAGGACGCCATCCTGGCACCGCCGGTGTTGGCGCTGCGGAAGAAGGACCTACCATACTTGGTAGACACCGATGCAAGCGACTATCAAATCGGCGCTGCATTATTTCAAACACACCCGGATGCGCAACGTAAACCCATCGGGTTCTTTTCAAGAACGTTAGCCGCAGCCGAGAGAAACTATTCTGTATCAGAAAAAGAATGTCTAGCGGTAATTTGGGACGTACAGACTTTAAGATCATATCTATATGGCGAGCACTTCATCGTGCATACCGATCATGCCTCATTGAGGTGGTTGATGAACGTAACCGACCCCAGCGGGAGATTAATCCGATGGAGGCTCCGCTTCTCGGAATTTGATTTCGAAATCAAGTACAAGAAGGGCAGAGCTAACAGCCAAGCTGATGCCCTGTCAAGACTACGGACCGCTGGAGAAACCGTCGACGAAATCGACGACGAAATTCCATGCTTTATGGCCGAACCGGTCGAGGGTACAGTGGAGAACGAGGAAAGTTTTGACGCGTTAGACGACATCCTCGCTCTTGAGGGGGGGACCGCCCCTGAGCGCCTCGATCAATTCCAAGCTGTCACTCCAGAGGAGCTCATTCGCGAGCAAGCCGTCGACCCCTTCTGCAATCGCATCAAGGAAGAAATGGACGCCGGAAAAGTGAGAACGTTCAGCATGGAGACCGAGGAACTCGAAGGAACTCTATGCTGTACCGCGGCAGAGTTTGTACAAGTGGTGATACCACAATCGTTAAGGGATTGCGTCCTAAGGTTGAGCCACTACGCAAAATTGGCAGGCCACCCGGGAGGCAGGAAACTTTACAAGACTTTGAGAAGATATTTTTATTGGCCTACGATGGCCCTAGACTGCTATGCAGTCGCGAAGAATTGCGCCGCATGCGCGCGGGAGAGGGTGAAGTTAAGAAGAAACACGAAGGAAATGAAGCTGTTCACGCCCAAAGCTCCGCTGGAGTTTGTCGCCATCGACATCCTCGGCGAGCTAATTACAACTAAACGAGGAAATCGGTACATTCTCGTGATCAGCGGTCGATACTCGAAACTGGTACGAACCGTACCGTTGAAGAAGATATCAGCTGCGCACATCGCACAAGCCTTCGTTCACCATTGGGTATTCGTGTACGGACCGCCGGTCAAGCTGCTGTCCGACAACGGAACACAGTTCACGGCCCGGTTCTTTCAGAACGTCTGCCGAATTCTCGGCATACGCAATGTGTTCACGACTACGTACCACCCGCAAGCCAACGGCCAAGTTGAGAGGTTTAACCGCACGCTGACTTCCGCGTTGCCAAAATACGTTGGAGAGCATCCCAAGGACTGGGACCTATTTAGCGACGCTGTGACGTTCGCATACAACACGCAAGTTCATCGAACTACGAATATCGCGCCCTTCGAGCTGGTGTTAGCCCGGGCGCCGAGAAGCATTGCGTTACAAGCACAGCCAAGTTTGAAAGGATTTAGCTCGAATCGAGCGTACTACCTGAAATGGCAGTCGTGGTTGGAAAGCCTGATGAAAGGCGCTGGTAAGAGCTTGCGGAAAGAACAAGCGCGCTACAAGCGAAATTTCGACGCAAGGCTCCGCAAGTCGAAGTATGACATCCCTTCAGGATCATACGTATTCCTTCGAAAAGAGCAAGGCACGGCCACCGAGCCGAAACATAAGTTGGCACAAGTGGCTACAGGTCCATATCAAGTGAAGGAGTCAACTGAGAATACGGTCGTCATATCCATCGGCGACCAGGAAGAGCGCAGGTCGCGAGATAGAGTCGAATTAGCCCCTAGTCCCATGGACTACACGCCGATAGTCGGGCTACGACAAGCGTTACAATTTCTCAACACAGGAGGAAAACGAGAAGGACCCGCCGCGCAAGCGAAAGATAGGATGGATGACGGACCGTTGATAAATCAGGAAGCTACGGGGACCCCGCCCAGTCTACAAGAGATGGGAGGTTCGGAAGGACAGGGTGAGGAGGAGTCACTGACTCTTTGGAAGGGGGACGGACAGTTAAACACGCAGGAAGAAGGAGCCGAGAGTCAGGAGTATGTGATCGACAAGATCGTGGACCACGGCTACGACGGAGAGAAATTAATTCTCAAAGTGAGATGGTATGGGTATACCCTCAAGGACGCAGCGTGGGAACCCATGGAGCAATTGCCCCGCAGCGCGGCCGTCACGTATTTCCGACGGAAAAGATTATCCTTGCCCGCGCAGGTCGCGCAAGCGCAATCAGGATAGTGGTAACCAAAAATTTCACATGTCAGTGTCAGTGCGGAGATCCGCACCGGGCAGAGCGAGCCGACCTGAGGGTCAAGAAAAAGAGAACGAGGAGATGGAACAAACCAGGTGAGGGGCCTTCAGATAGCCCCCCGCAAGTAGAAGCAGCGCGCGCACGAGTAGGATGAGCGTCGTGATGAGATACTCAGCTCGGAGGTCGCGTAACGGGGTGCCAAGCGAAGAAAGAACGCTGGAAGAACGGGGACATGGACTGGACAATCCACCTTTTTCACTCTTACCTTCATAACAGTTCGGTCTCGTTTTTGTTTTATTTGTGATTGCTTTTGTGTTGTTCTATTTTATTTTATTTTTGAGATGTTGGGGACACGACCCCGCACTACGGAGGTCGGTCAGCAAGTCTACGAGGAGCCCAAGGAGGACGTTGAAGAGGCGATAATCTTCGAGATCAATTCCGCCTTCGACAAGGTTACGGCCGACACCCGCGTCGCGGGATTCTCACCGGGTCATAACGAAGACCTCTCTTTATTTTCTATTCCTTTCCTTCATTTCGGTTTTGTTTATTTTTTTTGATGTCGAAGACACAGCCCCGGGCAACGTCCGGGGTCCCTAATAGAATGAGGAAGGTGAACCAAGTCGTCCATTTACAAGAAGAGAAAAGAAAAATGGATGCACGACGTTGATGGCCAACCCGGTGACATTAGTTAGATTAGAAAAATATATAAGTATGTAGCGAACGCCGTGAGACAGGACGGAGTCCGGAAGACGTGTGCTCTACGAGTGACCGCGCACGAGGATGAGATTAAGGCAGAGCTTCCCGGAGGGGCGTACTTCGTGTCGTTGGAGAAGGGCTGAAATGGCCGACAGCTGGTTGAAGGGCTGTGGGTGATTGAGGAAGTGTCTGGTGGCAACCAGACGGCAGCATAAATGGGAGAGCGGAACGCATTGGAAAGGGGGTAAGTGGAGGAACAAGCGTGGTTCCGCGGTCGCGTGTGCAGGCCTACCGATCAAACTGTATCGGTCGCAAATGGTATACACCCGAATATCCCGCGCAAATGGGCTATTCTCGCTGATACTGTGGGGGGCAACAGGGAAAGGAGGAGCAGAATACTCTCCTCCACGGTGGACATGGGGGTGCGTCAGACGGACGAGTGGGTTATCTTTGAGTCGAGGGAGAAGGAGTCTAAAGGATGTGGCTGAGGTGCATACGCATGCTGGCAAGGCGAAGCAGGAGGAAGTGGATGATGAGATGTGCGACGGGGCTGAGGTATTGGCAGGAATGAGTGTTGGAGGCGTGAGGAGGCGTACCTCTTGAGGATGAAGAGATGCGCCATGATGCGAGGGGAGAGTCCGAAGGGCAGGCAGTTGTCGTTGGATGGCCCATCACGTAAGCCGCGGGACACCTCCGAGTACATCGCAACTCCCCCCTGTGCAAATCGACAAGTGTCGCGATGCCCAAGTGGAACGCAGAACCACATCGGGAATT
This sequence comes from Chondrus crispus, assembly GCF_000350225.1. Lineage (NCBI taxonomy): Eukaryota > Rhodophyta > Florideophyceae > Gigartinales > Gigartinaceae > Chondrus > Chondrus crispus. The sequence goes on along the minus strand of NW_005178653.1, from coordinate 116,956 downwards.
TTGAAGCAAAATTTAGGAAGGCATGTCGAATGGAGCGCACGAGGGGCCGGGTACTTAGACAAAAAATAAAAGAGGGGTGCAAACAGCGCGCACAAGTCCGTGCCCCCCCCGCTATGCGAAGATTCCAGCAGGAAAAAGTGGAGCGTGCACGTCCCGTGCGGGATGTCGACCAAGGGAGCGACGTCAGTCGTCGGCTGTATTCACAAGCGAGGGCAGAGGGATCCTACTGTCTGCAATGATGCGGCGAGTCGAAGAAGCGCAGCTTAACTGAAGACATCGATAAGCCTCTCGGTTCCGATGAACTCTGACCCTCGCGTAGTTTTCCTAACGCGCGCGCCACACATACTTACTGATCACCGACGATCAACTACTGCTCAATTTCCTTTCTTTCTTTCTGTTTGTCCTTTTTGCCTTGTGACTTAGAGAACGCGGCGCAGTCCGACAAGAGTCACGATCTTACGATTATGACGGTATCATCGCACGCGCTGTTCCGTACGCCAACAAGCCACACAAAAAAATGGAGATTCGAAATTTTATCCGTATCCCTGAGCAAGCGGGAAGCGCTGTGACATGGGAGGGAAAAGTTTCAAGGAAATGGCAGAGGTCGGTGCGTGGATCAAATAACAAGAGGGAGAAGAGCCGGGGAGAATAAGAGAAGGAAAAATGAGACATGAGCTGCATGGGTGAGGGCGAAAATGAGAGCACCCCAGAAGAGGATGAAAAGACAGTGTTACTTCAAGAGAAATATTTTGGGACGCGTACACTGTGCGGAAAAGGAGGAGTCAAGGGTGGAAGATCCAAGCGCTGACGCCGACGACGCAACGAATCGGTATTTTCTCGAGAATGTTTGCCGCATGTTGTCGAACGGGGAACGGGTGATTGAGCTAGGTAATTCACTTTTTAACACCCGGGGGGTAGTCGAAGTGTTGGTGAGGAAGGCTGCACAGCATCAGGAAACCGCCGTGGAATGCGCGAAAGAGATCTCTCGTCAGACGGTACGAGATCAGCCGGACGGCTGGAGACAAAAGGGTGTTGAGAATAACTTTGGTGAAGGAACCGGCTCGCCCCAAAGCGCCAATCGGCGACGAAATTGAAAAGCGTGGTTGGTGCCAGCCGTAAGACGACGCGATGCGTGAGGAGGACTTGAGAGGTTCGGAGAAGTCCTTGGTAGACAGTTAACGGCTCGCGCCCCGGTTACAGATGCGGTTATCGTGTCCACGTGTACCAAGAGCTAGTGGTTTTGAGAGACACACGCTTCGATTAGGACCGGCTTACGGTCATCACACGACGACAGCGTCCGATGGGAGCACCCACATTACGTTGACCGGAGCTCGTTGTGAGGAATACTCTCTCACGAGGTGAATAGGGTCTGGTCGTCGTCCAAGGAGGAGAATGTAATGCAACTTGGGGTGGAGCCTGGAGTCTCCAGGCCGAGTGTTTACGTACGAGAGGAACGATCCCGACGGACAAAAGGGATGCATGATGATGAGAGTTGATCCTCTGGGTCCGAAAACGCGACGAACGTCGGCGATGACGTCTGAGAGAATATGTGTAATTACTGAGAGTACCTCTCGTTTGGACAAATTGATAGTGGCGCGAAGCCCTGAGGACCAAGAACTTCACACCCACTTCGATCCATGCAGAAGCCCGGATGCAGACAGGACAGCCACGCTCAAGCTCAACGAATCGAGTCACTCGCTGAGATGAAAGAAAAAAGAAAAAACGGCAGGACGAAGAAAAAAGGAGAGTAGGCGAAGAGACGGTGCGCTGGAGAATGACGCGAGCTGAGGGAAAATTAAATTCCCCTCTTCACAAACATCAAGGCCTGTTTGTAGGGAAAAGGAGGTCGATGGAGACGGGAAGAATTCCCTACTCAGTAGGAAAATGAGGCACAAAAAAAACGGGTGAAGCAGAATGACCTTTTTTTATTGACAAGGGTTGAAGCGCTCGTTGACGAGCAGAGTTTGCGAGATAAAACGTAGGAGACATGCCGACGGCTTATCCGCCGCAAACAAGCTGGGTTAGTTGATAGGCTTGAGAAGCCTACGTGGCCAGAGTGGCACCCCATCAAAAGGGCAAGATCGGGAAGGGACGACCCCGATCGCCACCGAGTTGGCGACTACATTCACGACGAGCGCACCCTATCAGAAAGAATGATCGTCAGAGCCCTGGAATTTAAATTTTAGGAGGAACTACGCAAGGCTTTGTGTGTGGAACGCAGAAAGGCACTGCATTCTTCCTGGTTTTTTTTGGCGATGAGAAAACTACTGTAGCTATGAGCGAGAAGGAAAATTTGACGTCAAGGGACGATGTGTTAGGAAGAAACGCAAGGGTGCACGGAAAGTGGATAAGAGAAGGGAGACAGTAACGAGGAAAAGAGAAGGAAAGTGGAGAGAAAAGATGCGACCGCGGCGACGGGGCGTATGAAAAAAGAGGAGGGAGTTGATAAGAGACGGAAATGCAATTTATTTTCGGTGGAACGAAGGGAAGTGTCGACGATGGGACGACACTCTCAGAGGACAATGATCCGAACATGGATCGGCAGGACGCCACCATCGGTAAGGGGTTGATGGGACGATTTACCCAAGGATATTTTTCTTTGGAAGTGAGACGACAAGTTGCGCCAATAAGCGCAGGTCAACAAGGGACGCTCCTCGAAGAGCCCCTTCGTTTATTCCGTGGGCACGGAGTAATGTGCGATAAACGCTGGCGGCGCCATCGTTCTTTTTGACGAGATCTGAAGAGGACAGGGAGGTCGAACCTCCCCTGGTCGATTGGACTGCGTCGGCAATTGGTGGCAAGGGGGCGGCAACTGGAACAGCCGCCGGGGAAGGGGGACGAGTTGGGACGTGCACGGGGGAAGACGGAGCAGGAGAAGCCAAGGGGGTAAGGGACGAAGAATTTCCTTTCCTTTCTGGGGCTGCGCGCACGGACAGACTGTCAGTCCGGCTAGATGACGAGGGGACCTCTCTCGTCTCTGATAGAAGTTGACACCTGGCCACTGGAGGTGAATGAGACTGCAAAGGGGATTTGACCTCCTCACACTCGGGGGCTCTCGTCGCCCTTATCGAAGCATTCACGTGGAGAGTGGGGCCGGCCGGATCGACAGGGAGTGAAGTCGGTGAGACCGGTAGCACAGGGCGAGAACGCAAAGGCTCCCGGGGACAGAGGTCGCGCTCGAGGGGATCCACAAGGAAGACGGGCAATTCAACCGGAACGGGCGTCTGACTCCCATACTGACGACTCAGTCGCGCTTCGTCGCAAGAACATTGCGATCCCGTCCAGGGGTTAAACCAAGCGTAGTCCCCCGCACCACGATGAGCACGACCAGGAGAGAAGGAGGGGCGTTGCCGGACGAAGGAACGAGAGGAATTTTGACGCGGTATCGAGTCCCAATCGACCTCCTCTATTTTATCGAGGAGAGAATGCAGTTCGGTGTCTGCATCAGCGCCGCCCAGGGGAATCCAATAATCGAGGCGTCGCATAAGGCTGATGAGCTGGGGAGGCAAGTACCACAACCTCCAACAGTCGTAGGTCTACCACAGGAGGGTCACTGCCACTTTGGTACACCACTCTGTGAGGAAGACTACCCAAAGGCCGTGTCGAGGATCACGTAAATACCTTCCGTAATACGTGTACACAGGGCCGAGCTCAGCCCAGAAGCCTTGGCAGACCTCAAATTGGCTCCACCACGACGGAATACGCTGATAACGATTCGCGTAATGGGACCTCGAGATTTCGCGCGCCTCCAACATTTGGTAGGCCACAAAATAACCCGTTTCAGACCGAATACGGCGTTTGAAGCGCATTGTGTGCTGGAAGAAGGGGATGGTACCCCGCTTGATAAGTCGGAAATTAGCCGGAATTATGGCGTTGGTCCACATCATAGCGTCGCCCGAGACGGTCCGTTGGTTGAACCAAAGGCGGTTAGCTTCACGAGGAGGGTTATCGGAGGTCCAGGCCAGCATGTTGTCGAGGTAAGACCGCTCGCCCTCGGTGCCAAATTGCCACGTGTCACAACCGAATTCCTCAGGGATGAGATCCTGCGTCAATGGCAGCTCAAGCCTGTCACACACAGCGGTCATGAAGCGGGTCGATAACACTGCACGACCACGAGGAGGAGTGTGACACAGAATGGAGGGAGGAATGGCGATGCGAGCCAACCAATCGTAAGACCGAATGGCTTGAAGGGGGATTTGTCCTGGAAGCATACCGGTGCCATCGGCGAACGAGTAAGCAATGTCATCGAAGGCGCATACACCGATCACTGAGAACCATTTAGCGGAAGCAAAGAGCTCAGGATTAAGGCGCATGGCCTTATCGTGGAGCTCCGACGCAGCAGGGTATCGACACGAGGACGGAGTGTCAGGACCGGAATCGATGTGAGCAACAGGGCCGGCATGTTGGGAATCAGGGGGTAATCAAGGGATGGAAGGAAGACTTAGAGGGTCGTGGGAAGTGGAAGAAAAGCCCACGCCGGGGCGCTTGCGTTTGGTACCACCACTCGAGTGGCTCGGGGATGAAGGAAACATGGGGCCCGTCTTGCTCTTGCACTTTCACCGGATACGGGATGCGGTGGTGTAGGGTTATGGGAGAAGCGGCGAGGACATTATACGATGGCGGAGTGGCGTACAAGAGCGCTCAGAAGGGGGATATGTAGTGCAATAAGCGGCCGCACAGGGGGGTGAAAAGAAATGGAAATGATGGGGTATGACAAGCAAAAGTGGAAATTATTTCACTTTATTATTTTAACTATTAATTTTAATTAGTTGCATATTAGTTATTTAACATTAGATTAGATCTAGGATCTAGCGCCGAGAGCTACTGTAGCGGCTCCGGCGGGGCGGTATATACCTTAGCCCTCTGACCACCGAGTCAGTAAAGGTAACCCCAGTTGCCAGAGTCTGATATCGCCTTGGTTGAAGTCCGTCTTTTACAAGACATCCCCTTTAACTACAGATTACTTTATCCTCAGCGCTCGGGGGTCCCCTTTTTCCTTACCAATTTTCCTTTATTTCCCTATCCTAATCTCCCTTAATCTTGAGTTCGTCCCACCTTGTAGGATTGCGATCCGCAACGTGACGTCATTCGCCATCGGGCTTTTGTCTTGGTGCACCAGTGGTGCTTTTCTCAGTGTTGGTTCCATCGGAATCTGGTTGCGACCGATCCGTTGTTGGTACTTTGCCATCGGGCAGTACGACGGTGTAGCGCTGCTACGTTTTCTTCTTTCCCGACGGGCTACGTTGCGACGTCCCCGTCGAAGACCTTATCAAGGGTATAAGGTGTACAAGGCGCTCTTCGAGCATTGGATTTACGACCCATCGGACCAGGTTTATTTTAACACCCCTCCGAACTCGTCGAGCAGCTGCCTTTACAAGTCTTTACCACCATTTACCGATCCCGGGCTGGGCCCTTCTCTTTGCCCCCCCCTTATCAGGGATGCGAGCTACTGCGGGCCGCAAACCCGCTTAAAGAGGACAGGGAGCTTCGAACACTCCGTAGCGATGTGCCGTTGGCAGTTGTTGTTTTTGTTGCTGTTGTTTGTGTTGAACCGTCGGACCTTGGTCTCTACCTAAAAGGCGCATTGCACTACAGCAGGTTCTCCAAGGACCGAGTTACGCGCTCAAACCTTCCTTCGCGGAGGGAGCGCAACTCATCCATACAGCGGGCGTAGACGTTGTCGGAGACGTCGATACGGAGGGATGTTCGGACATCTTCGATATACTCCGTGATGCGATCGTACATCGCGCGAGCGCGTCCTTCGGAGAAGTCGGGCGACGGTTCGCGGTCTCGAGGACCAGCGTCGCCGTCGCCGACTCGGACGCGGAGCGCGGCCTCTCGCACATCGGCGGGCTCCGAGCGAATCGAGTGGGATATTCGCCACTCATCTCGACGCGTACGGACGCGGAGGTAAACGATAGTCTTCTCGGTTCGATCTTGAGAGTCTTCTAGGTCGGGAGACCACTGTAGTATAATCACCCCCAACGACGAGGGGGGTGAGTACTGACAGTTCGGAAGACCCCGATGGGCGGGAAGACAGAAGCACGGCCCACCCACGGTACCGAGCACGGGCTCGAGGTAGCGGTGGTAGAGCGGGATCGGGGAGGACGCGCGCACGCGCGAGCGGTTCTACACCTCGACGCCCCGGAGCGGTACTGGGTGACGATCCAGTACCGACGGGCGGAGGTGGAGCCGACTCGTGGGCGTGCTACGCGCGTCCTCAACCCGCGTGCGGTGCTACTCCTAGGTAAAACGGACGGAAGTGCCAAAAAGTAAGCGGGCGGACCAAGGTGCAGGATCCTTGACAAGTCCGTGCTTGTCGTCCTCCACCGCCGGCGGTCCGCTCATATTTCATGTACATTGTAGTCTATCATAACTCTACAGTAGTGCCGGTCTACCGACACTGTAACGCTGTCAGCCGGCGGGGCTGACAGTCCACGTGTAGTACGCGTCCCGTACACGTGGAGGACACCTGTGTGCGCGCATGGCTGTAAGGCTCGTTGCCTTACTGTCCCTGATCCAATCCTAATCTAATTTCCGTTTGGGGTTATACCACAATGTGGGCGATTGTTCCATCGGACTTGGGGCCAGTTCTACTCGATCTTGCGAAACGCGTTCCTCCTGATCACCAATGGCGATGACAACCGTATTCCTGTCTGGCTGCTTAACTGCATACGGACCAGTGGCCACTTGTGCCAAGTTGTGTTTAGGTTCCGTAGCCGTACCTTGCTCCTTTCGAAGGAACACGTAGGACCCTACGGGTATGTCGTACTTCGGCTTGGGAAGTCTCGCATCGAAATTTCGCTTATATCTCGCCTGCTCCTTGCGTAGGCTCCTGTCCGCGGTCTTCATCAGACTCTCCAACCATGATTTCCATTTTCGGTAGTAGGCTCGTGGCGAGCGGAACTCCTCCAACTTGGGTTGCGCTTGCAGAGCTAGATTTCTCGGGGCCCGATCTCATGCCAGCTCAAAGGGCGCAATGTTCGTAGTTCAATGAACTTGCGTATTATACGCGAACGTTATAACGTCGCTGAACAGATCCCATTCCTTAGGATGTTCTCCAACGTACTTTCGCAACGCGGAAGTCAGCGTGGGATTGAACCTCTCCACTTGGCCGTTGGCCTGCGGATGATACGTCGTCGAAAAGACGTTGCGTATTCTCAAAATCCGACAAATGTTCTGAAAGAACCTTGCCGTGAACTGCGTACCGTTATCGGACAGCAACTTCACCGGCGGTCCATATACGAAGACCCAATGGTGTACGAACGCTTGCGCTATATGCGCAGCGGTTATTTTCTTGAGTGGTACGGTTCGTACCAATTTTGAGTATCAATCGCTGATCACGAGGATGTACCGATTTACTCGCTTTGTGGTAATTAACTCTCCGAGTATGTCTATAGCGACAAACTCCAGCGGAGCCTTGTGTGTGAAAAACTTCATTTCCTTCGTGTTTCTTCTTAACTTCACCCTTTCTTGTGCGCATTAGGCGCAATTCTTCGCAACTGCGTAGCAGTCTAGCGCCATTGTAGGCCAATAAAATATCTTCTTGACGTCTTGTACAGTTTCCTGCCTCTAGGCTGGCCTGCCAATTTTGCGTAGTGGCTCAACCCTAGGACGCGGTCCCTTAACGATTGTGGTATCACCACTTGTACAAACTCTGCCGCAGTACGGCATGGAGTTCCTTCGAATTCCACTGCCTCCGTTGTGAACGTCCTCGCTTTTCCAGCGTTAATCTCCTCCTTGATTCGACTGCAGAAAGGGTCGACGGCCAGCTCGCGAATAAGCCCCTCCGGAGCGACAGCTTGGAAGTGATCGAGGCGATCAGAGGCGCCCCCCCTCAAGAGGGAGGATGTCGTCCGGCCTTTCAAAATCTTCCTCATCGTCTTCTGTAGCGTCAGCCCGTTCGGCCATAAAACATGGGATTTCATCATCGATTTCGTCGACGGTTTCTCCTTGCGTTAAAAGCCTTGACAAGGCATCTGCCTGGCTGTTTGCCTTTCCTTTCTTGTACTTGATTTCAAAGTCGAATTCCAAGAGGCGCAGCCTCCATCGGATTAATCTCCCACTTGGGTCCGTCACGTTCATCAACCACCTTACCGAGGCGTGGTCGGTGTGTACAATAAAAATGCTCGCCATACAAATATGGTCTTAGAGCCTGGACGGCCCAAATAACCGCCAAACATTCTTTCTCTGATACAGAATAATTCCTTTCGGCTGCATCCAACGTTCTGGAGAAGAACCCGATGGTTTTTCGTTGTGCATCCAGATACGTTTGAAATAATGCAGCTCCGATTTGATAATCACTTGCGTCGGTATCCACCGAATATGGAAGGTTCTTCTTTGGCAGCGCCAGCACCGGTGGTGCCAAGATGGCCTCCTTTAGCTAATGAAAAGCTTTCTTACATGGTTCTTCGAATCCTTCCAACTGGACCGGTTGTCCCTTCTTCAATAGTTGATTGAGCGGATGCACGATTTTCGCGTAATGTGGGACAAACCGACGGTACACATTACAAAGTCCCAAGAAGCTTCTGAGCTGGGTCTGCGTTTGAGAGTGATTCACTTCTTCCAACGCCGCGATGCGAGCGGCATCAACCTGCAATGTACCTGGCGAACGACATGGCCCAGGTACTTGATCTTTTCGACGAAAAATTCACACTTGCGAAGCTTGAGCTTCACTCTTGCCTTCTCCAATACAGACAGTATTTCATCCACGTGAACCATATGTTCTTCCCAAGACTTGCTGAAAATGATGATATCATCCAAATACACCAGACACGACTTCCATCGGAACGGAGAGAGCAGTATATCCATGGCTCTCTGGAACGTCTCCGGCGCATTGGTAAGCCCGAAGGGCATTCTTGAGAATCTGTAGAAACCTGAGTGACATGAAAAAGCTGTCTTGTCGCGGTCCGCTTCGGTAATAGGCATCTGCCAATACCCCGAGATCGCGTCCAACGCGGAGAAAACCTTGGTGTCACCGGTGACGCTTGGCCAAGCGAGTCCAGACACTAGTCCATGCGCGGGAAAGGGTACGTGTCCTTCATCGTCACTGCGTTCAGTCTGCGGTAGTCTACGCAAAAGCGCATTGAACCGTCCGGCATGGGCACCAGCAACACGGGCGACGCCCATTCTGACTGCGCTGGCTCTATTACACCTGCCTCCAACATCTTCTGTACTTCTGCATCTTCAGTTTCGCGGGCCTTAGGCCCGGCCCGATACGGGGCTTGCGCAATTTGTCTTGTATCGGGGACCAACTCGATCCGGTGGACCGTGGTGTTAATTTCACCAAGGGTCCCATCCCACATGCCGGAATACTTCTTCAACATCCGACGGAACTTTTCGCGCAGCCGGTTCGCACGTGGCTCAGGTCGAGCTCCTCCACGTCCGGCGGTGGCGGCTCAATCCTGCGTGGCGGCTTCGCACATGCCGACGCGGAGAGCCCTGCCGACCGTTCGCCAAGCTGGTCCTCGCGGCTTTGATCCGACGGTTCGCATCTTGTCTCGCCCTTAGGCGTCTTGGTAGAATTAGGAAAAATTTCCTTCTGCCTTTCTTGAATTCCGAGAACTTCAGCAATGGTGGTTTTGCTCTCAAGCACGGCCCTCGGGTGCGGTAATAATTCTGCCACCACTTGACCTTTTTGGACCCTGACAGGGTACCTTCTAAAATTTGCAACGAGTAAACGGAACGGCCTGTCAGGCTCAACCTGAACAACTCCATTCGTACATATCAACCCGTGCTTTTCGTACAACGACGAATACGGCTGAACCACCACCAAGTACGCCCTCTTTGAGGTGCATTCTATGACGCGTTGCGTCCCTGGCTCGATAGTCGTCGCTCTTGCCACTTTTACCTTAGGGGAAATTCGCTCCTTCTGTCCATCATTCTCGTCCTCTTCCGGGACGAGATTCTTCTTCCCTTTTCTCGGCGAGAACCGCCTAACTATCGGGATCTCTGAGAAATCCGCCAAGTCAACCGTTTTCTTCCTTGGATAAATTGCTTCTACAAACCGGTCACAGTAGTCCGCGCCTAGAATTAGCGGGACTGCGAGTTTTTCGCATACAAAAAACTCGGCTGCGGCCACGAAACGTCCAATCCTCACAGGCATCTTGATTGTGCCGAGAGTCCGGAGTGGCCTATTGTTCGCATCGCCGATGTTTTGGGTCGGTCCGTAGGACACCAACATTTCCATTCCTGCCAGAAGTTCCGATATTCGAACCAAATTCAGTCCGGCGCCTGTGTCAAACACGGAGAACACTCGACTCATCAATCCGACCGTTGGTCCAATATCCGGGTAAACTTTGTAGTTTTTTCGCGCGAGGACCAAGATCTTTTCAGGATATCCTTGTCTCTGAACCCTGTACCTGGGCCTACGAATTTGATCCATCCGACGATCCTTGTCTTGACTTAGAATTTTCTTGACAACAGTCGCCTCCTTCGGCCTACCCACTATTCCAACTACCTCCTCGTCGAGGCCTTTCTTTTTTGCTAGAGACGGGGAACGGGACTGAGTCCCGGACGCAGTACGTTGGACCTGCACCTCTCGTGACTCCTTCGATATTCTCCTCTCTAGTTTCCCTGCGGCTGCAGGTTCCTTCTCACGTTCGACGACGCGGGCCCCGCGGCGGGCCCTCTAAAGGGTCGGTTCGACCTCGGCGTTGAAGCACTCGGCGTGCTCGCCGTCTGCGAATCGAACCAATTCTTGACCTTCAGATAACTCGTCGATGGTATCCCCAATCTCTCCATCGGAGACAACGAATCATAATTTCCCAAAACTTGGTGCATTTCCCGGAGAGAAAGAGTGCACGTTGGCGCGGCGTGCCCCTTCTCGCAACAGTGATAGCACACCAGTCCGTGCTTCTTGATGGGATATTGCGGCTTAGGTCCTCCACGGTCCGGCGGCCTTCCTTGATGTTGCGGCCTTCCCATCCAGCCTGACCTTCGAAACGTTGTACCCTTGCCTTCCATCGGAATGCGCGGCGCCGGCGATATATCGTCATCCTCACCCCCCACATCACCCTCTTTCCTTATGATCTGATCACAGGTTCCCAAACTTTATAGGGGAGCCGCGCTCAGTGCTTGACAGTTTGTGGTGAGTGCAAGATGTCTCTCAACAGGAGAAATGGGCCACTCTATATTGCCAACTATGGAACTATCCCCAGAACCCTGAAGCTGCCAATCAGGATTTTGAGTTTCAATGTTGTCATTGTTCTTGGACGGTAATTACATTTCTATGTCACGTAAAGCATGAGTGTGATAGTCGGCGGAATAAGGCGAAGAAACACGGATTGTTTCTTCAGAATCGTGCTCTAACAGGCTGTCTTGACATTGAAAGCGATACCTCGTAACGTTCGGATCAGATAACTTAGGGCCACGTTTAAACCAACCTCGACTCAGGGATGTGCGAACCATATTCGCTACAGGGCGATGCAACTTCATCGTGCTGAGAGACCTTGGGACGCCTGGCGGACAATCACACTCGAACCATGGCGGACAAACATATCGAGGCGGTTGCATTTGTAATGAAAAACGCGTAAAGAGATTTTGTGCAACGAGAATTTGAGCACAGAGATTAGGCCTTGTGTTGCGTACCATCTGGTACAAATCAAATGCGCAAGGTTCTGGGAATGATGATGTCCTATTCGCAGAATTACAGACCTTTTCCGAAACGGAAACGAGCGACACCTTCGTTTTTATCTAGGTTTTATTTGCGTATGAAAGGCCAAAGAGCAATGCATACCATTCCCTCATCATCCACGAAGTTTCGCATCTCCCTGCTGCTTGTTCGCGTAGATATCAGTCCCGGTGGGACGAAATTCCGACAAGACGCTATGTCACAGGAGAAACTGAACGCAATTTTTCGCAAGCCTGGCAAGCTCAGTTAGGAGCTCTCGAATGTCAGAAAACGCCAACTTGCAATGGAAACGTTTATAAGAGGACTCCGCCCAGAAACATACCTTCATCCCATTCCTAAGCCAAGAAACGAGAAGAGCCGAAACGTCGCCATGCTTTTACGCGACGGGATTGGTATCGCAAACAAGGACAGAGGAAAGGGTCAGTTGAAACACCTGCCATTTTCTGAACACCTTGGAGACAAGCAGATAAATTCGGACGCTTCCGGATGCCTCGAGATCATTATGCATCGTCAGATATCGTCAAAAATTGGCAACACCACTTACGAGAGAGTTTATGAAGAAGATCCGGGGGGATGTGTTGCGTTGCTGCGAGAAGCAGTGAACTATAGCGAGCTTCGTGTGTTTGCACGAGCTGCAGGCCAGTGGGCAATATCGATGCTCATATCGGAGAGAATGAAGATGTTGAAACGGACCGGATAGGGAAAGAAAAAGGCTTCTTCAAGCCGAGAGCATCTCCACTAATCCAGACGGAGGAGGACACATGCACAGAGTCCATGGTATATTTTAGCCATGCCTGAGGTACTCAGCAAAATTAATAAGGAGGGCATAGAGAATCTGCCCCCCTCTGTGGTGGATCCACTGGTGACGAACAGTACGCAATGAATACCAAGTGCCACTACATGATGAAGTATTTTTGAACAATACTCAGGAGTTTGCACAAGCAATTTAACTTGTTCAGCACTTCTATCGTTCATTCTGCGGTTTTCTGGAGAGACTACCAGTCCATATTTACGTCTCAATTTTGGGCTCCTTCAATGGTCCTCACAGATCTCAAAGTATTAATCCTCGCGGCGCTCACGCAGCTGATATCATCCATATATGATGCGGCTAGAACAGCAACTGGTGAATCGGCTGGCATGGAAGAGCTTGTCCCCTCCAAAGCGGCATACAGCGCTCATGGCTAATTTTCAAGACAAATTTTCATTTCAAGGGAACCAGAAACACCCTACTTTTCGTCTTTATGCGCCTTTAGTACGATCGCAGTAGTAATGGAGCGCTTTTGTGAGCTCGAACTCGTTCCCGGACCTGTTCCGTATTCCAGCAGTCGACACAAGTGGTTTCATAACCCATGAAGTTAATGAAGGACTCCCTGAAAGTCTGCTAAAGAATTGTAGATTCGCTTCGGTTCTGCTGGTCCTCTACAATTACTCATATCTCATATTTGCATCGAAGTAGTATGTGACATCTTTTCCTAGCTGATAAACTGGAGCCATGATTTCTGCTTATGTAGCCCGTGCGTCTAGAGTCCTTCCGAACACATTCATCGTTCCCTGCAAATCAATCTTTGTAGAGGTGCCTATGCGGCGGATGAACAAAGTCGTTATTCGTGGCGCGCCATTCCAGCGCGAGTACAGCCTTGAGAATGTTGCAGTATTCATCCCTAGGGATCTTTGAACGTGCCTCTTACGAGGCACCACTCGCACGGCTAGGTAAACGTGGCGACGGAACGTTCCGTTGCCCACTAGAAGTGATGACAGGCATTCGTCCACGACGCACGTTGACAATTGGGACAGAGCCAACGCCTGATAACGTCAAACGGATGACACTGGAACGTGTGCAAGCTGAGAAAGTCACACGCATCGATTTGTTACAGTCGTTTTCCCGTCGACGTCTCTAGAAATTTCTAGAGACGTCGACGGGAAAACGCCAGAGCATGCCTACGCAATGTGGGATACAGGCGCAAATAGAGGTCTGCGGATGTAGCCCTGTAGAACGTTATCTGAAGGGGACGTCACTTGGCTGGGAAAAGGCCTTTTTCGTTCGCTGTTAGCTGGTGGTTTTTTAGTTCGCTGTTTTTTGTTCTCCTAGCATATGAGGGAATCGTCAGACGAAATGCTAGGGATGGCACCCGCGGCGGTGAAGCGAAAGGGACCTGGTGGTACTGACACCAAATCGGATCATGCGGTATACTCAAGGAGCACCGCCCCTGATCCTCCAATTGTCTTTCTCAATCATACTGCTCGCGGCCAATCAGATACCGTAGCTTGTTCATCTACATGTGTACTGTATGAGTCGGGGTTCGCGTGTTTCACAAGAGATCTGAGCGTCTACAGCCCCCACTTGTATATGACACGATCTACAAGCACAACAAGCTCCCTCTCCAATTCTTCCGTCCCAAGACTGAGGGTCTTCCCCTGGAGCAGAAAACCAAGTGCTTGGACTCTGTTGTCGAAGTTCTTTGCCACGGGAGCTAAAACCCGTGACTGGTTCTCGAAGTGAACCCGAACGCCCGCAGCACGAACCATATCGGGTCCGTTGATCAGTGGTATGTGAGCATAGTAGCCTGGTCTAATACCTGCTCACACATTTACGCGCTTTTAGCAAAACACGCATATCCCCTGCTGTTCTATTTGCTCTTTCGCCCATGTGACTGCACCTGTTATATAATGTTAGTGTTGTTCGTCTTGTGGTCTCGTGTGTGTGACATGCGCACGAACGCGAGAATAGTGCACAACAGCGTAGCGACAGTGTGAAAAGTCGCGTAGCGAAGTCTTGTTAATGACAGGGTGAATGCCCATGAAAGTGTGAGGTTTGCTTCACTCGATGTTCGTGTTCTATTTGTGAAGAGTGTCTTCCGAGCGATGAAAGTATATTCTATATTTCATGTGCAGATGAGTCCGCAGTACGTTCTAGATTATGCGACTTAATCAAGCTCCATTCCACTGAATCGAGGAATTCTTTGCTATAGCATGTTGGATACCGGTCATCAACTGTAAGGGTCCCATCACGCTGAAACTGTTGTGTGTGCCTGGAAACTTTGAAGAAGGCATGTAATGTTGATGAATGACACAGTTTTAGCAACACTCCCGCCTCTATAACGTCTGAGAACAACATTAGAAGTGAAGTCCAGTTCTGACTCAGTTGGACTACCCACTTTCGTATCTGGTGAAAGACTTTGATCTTTTACACCAGCTCTTGCATGGCAACGCTTCTCATGATCTTGATAAGAGAGTAGGGATAGTTGTGGTCAGAATGAAAGAGAGAGACGTTGACAATTTTCTTTCACAATATCCCTAGGGTTAATTTTTAATGATCACTACAGTATGGCTTTATTTTGAGGCTTTATAGCTTAATTTTGGGTCATTCTGAGATTGGGAGGGGGACAAGGTCAAAATCTTTCGGTGTCAGGGGGGGACACATGATATTGTATCGATACAGTAGGGAGCAGGTGCATTTTGTTTCGATAAAGGGGGGGGACGAAAAAATCGACCCAAATAGGAGGGGGAATTTGGATTTCCGACTCGCACTTTTCGCGGAGTTGTTACAATGCTAGGGGGACTCTGATTTCTTGATCATTTGGGGGGGGGGACTAGGCTACCGTAAGCAATGTACGCAAGGGTGCTTTTAGTAGCCCTTCAATCCCCTCCTTGCAACCATCGAACATGCTACGACGTTCGCCCTGCGCTGGTACCGCTTTCTAGGACGGGAAATGCGAGATGGTAATGCCTCTGCTTTAATGCCTCTGCTTTTTCCATCTCGTCTTTTAACTTTTTCAAAAGGGATGTGGAGGGAGATACGCTCTGATCCGGGGTTTTCCTGCTCCAGCTGGAGCACAAAAACTAGTTTTTGTCCATTACCTATATCTTGCCCGCATCCTTTGCCCGCTGCGCCCCGTTTCCGGCCACGCCTGAAATCAGCGTCCCTCCTTCCGGCATGCACTCACCTTGGCACCACGCACACCCCTCCTCTCCATTTCCGTCCTCGCCAGCCCTCGCCCGCCCTTGTCCACCCTACTACCTCCGCCCCGTGCCGTGCATGCTTCCGCAGCCCGCCAACCTCCGCCGGACGCACGGTGTAGTTGCCCTCGATATACAGAGATGGCGGAGGAGCTCTTTGCGGATGGTCCTGTAATGCGTGTACGGTGGTTGTCGACGATAGATACCCTTGCTTTTAACAAGGGCAGCTATGGTCTTGCTGTTGATATTAGGTTCACACGATGCCTCTTCTAGTATGCAACGCGCTACCTGCTGTGCAGTATATGCAGGAGCACATGCTTCGTTGTGGTTTATCCGCCGGTTGGTCGGGCTTGTTCCAGGGGCCGCCACTACCTGTCCGAAACACTCGTTTGCGTGTTCGAGGTACTTGTTAAGTTTCCAAAAACCACTCCGTGGTTGGAGATCGAACACGAACGTCGCGTGGCAGGTCTTAACTCGGCACCGCATGACCACCTTAACTAGAGTTTGGTGGATATTGATACCGTTTTGCACGCCCAAATCAGCTGTCTGTGCCCTCACAAGTTGCTCGCATTTCCAGCGAGCGCTGAGACGCATTCCCAAGACTGGTAAAATCGACTTCACCGGGCGCGGCTTCCATGTGCGAGCAGCAACGCTATCTCCCTGTAGTGCAACCCGTGCGCGGTCCAAGCATCGCTTCTTGGACTGGTACTTTTGCTGGCGCCGCCTTTCATTCTTACTTACAGTATCGTAGTCTTCGGCATGGTTGTTATCCTGTGTTGTGGCACTCTCATCGTCATCTTGATTTTCAATGTCGACATCTATATAGTCGGCTATGTAATCTGCCGGATTGAAATCTGTGTTGAATCCTTCCTCGGCCTCTCCATTTGAGGAGTTCAATTCATCATCGCTCAACTCTTCAGTACTAGAATAAATGTCGCCTCCATGTTGACTGAAAGAGTCAGCAGGCATACCCCGCGCTGCCCTCTCCTTGCGAAGCTGTTCTGCTCGCTCGGCCATATCTTTATCCTCTTGGGCCTGTTTATCACAGTCAACGTCAGCATCAGCGTGCGTATCTATCTCCTCGTCTTCCCTATTTTCGTCCTCTGACTGGAAAGAGGGCTCATCTGCCTGATCACGGGGCACGTCATCCTTAGAATTGCTTGGTGTGGAATCGCTACGCACGCGCTGGTTGAACTCGTTCATTTCTTCGCGATACATTTTTCTTGTTCTTCACGATGTAGGGATTCCTCGGCACGTGTTTGCGAAATTGTGTACTTCAAATTGGGTTGGATATGAAACTGAGGGGCCGGACCATGCATAAGTTCATGGAATTCGTGTTCTTTCTTCACAATTTCCCAACATCGTGACAGTACCACCATGCACCTTGACAGCTGCCTCATGCATTCTTCACGTTCCGCCATAGCCTCCAGCCCGTTCGCACGGGCAACATGGTGTTCTGGATGGACCATGACGGCTAGTTTGTGGTAGCTGCGTCGAATGGCTTTGAAAGAAGTTCCAACGCAGAACACGTCGCTAATTAGTGTACAATCTCTCTCCACCGTGCTGAAGTGCCGCAGCGCTAGCTGCAAAGTAGATGGGAACAATCTTTTTGGCGGCATAACTGAAATACGGAAATATATCTGGTTCCCCTTGGTAACCGTACGGTGGGAGAGCTGAAAGAGTACGAACGGGATGGGGACAAAGGAAATCTGGGTCAAATAGGTGGGGGAATTTCCATCCCGTTTCAATGAATTTTTTCGCATGTTCCGAACAGGAGGGGGACATGGGAAAAAGTTTCGTTTTAAGGGGGTGACTGCTCGTCTCGGACACAGTTTAGGGGGGGGGAATCGGTCATTCCCCCCCCCTTTATCGAAACAAAATGCACCTGTCTCCTACTGTATCGATACAATATCATGTGTCCCCCCCTGACACCGAAAGATTTTGACCTTGTCCCCCTACTGATTGCAGCATTAAGCCCTTAATTTTTACCCAGTGTTTCGAGCTATTCCACTGCCTTTCGATAACAGCCAATCACACGAGTCGAATTGCAAAGGATTGGCAGAAAGCGGCTTGGTCTCACGGGTTTGCGATGCATCCCATAGTGACTCCCGGGACCTCTCATTTTGGGCTAATTCCTAGACGTTAGTCTAGGTGTAAGCAAGAAAAAAGGGGACGGCTCGTTACACGTGTTCACTTTTCTGTAAAGTACACGTGTTCACTTCTCTTTATAAGTGTCGGCGCAAAACTTGCTAAAATGTGGCAAAGAATGGTCGATCGGATTGATGAATCGTAATCCTCATGGGGGTGTGTTTACTCGTCGTCGCCGTCTCGTGGGTCTAAGTACCGCTGGTGACAGACTGTAATGCTGACAGTCTGTCCTTGCGGTCGGTCACGCGCGCACCTGTCAGCGTCTGATGAAGAGAGTTGCGGTCCGTCAGTCCCGGGGGACGCTGAGGGGTGCGCGTGAAGGATGTGCCGGGGTGCGCTTTCGGGTCGGGGCTGCGGGGTTCATGTGGTTGGATGATGTTGCAGATTTCTTGAAAGCGGATGGGTCCGAGCGCTTTTGTGAATAGGTCTGCTGGGTTGCCCGCGGATGGGATGTGTTGCGCGGTGATAGCGGCGCCTTGGATGTGATGTTGCAGGTGGTGGTGCCTGACATCGATGAGCTTCCGTCTGCGCGTGGGGGCGGAGTTTTCCGCGACTTGTATGGTCGATTGGTTGTCGATGAATACTGTCGTGGGGTGCTGTTGTGGATGCTTCATGTCTCGAAGCAGCCGACGAAGCCATAGTGTCTGCTGGGCGGCGAGCGAGGCTGCTATGTATTCAGCCTCGCAGGTTGACAGGGCTACGACGTCTTGGGGCGTCGATGTCCAGGCTATCGGGGAGTGGCCGATAGTGTGTATTATGCCCGTGAGCGACTTGCGGCTTTTGGCATTTGCATAGTCTGCGTCACTGTATGTGCGCAGACATATCGGGGCTCGAGCGTGATACGAGATGGCCTTGCTCTTGGTGCCCTTGAGATACCGGAGGAGCCATTTGAGCGCGTGCCAATTTGCTTGGCTCAGTTGCTTGCTGTGTCGCGTCAGCTGGTTGGTGGTGTGGTACGCGTCGTAACGGGTGCTGTCGACGACATACCGGAGGTCTCCTAGAATGGAGCGGTAGTGGGTGGCGAGCGTGGGGGATAGGGGCGCCGTTTGGTTCTCTACGTTTTTGTTTGGCTTTTGCGGCGCGGGGGTTGTTTTTGGATTGCATTCCGACATGTTGTGTTTCGCAAGTATGGTGCTTATGGTCTGTTCTTGCGAGATGTGGATGCTGCCTTGTGCGTCGCGTGTTATTTGGCAACCGAGGTACGTATGGGGGAATCCGAGATTTTTGATGTTGTACTTTTGCTTGAGGGCGGTGAGTAGTTTATCGATGAGTGCTTGGTTTGAAGCGGTGACGACGAAGTCGTCCATGCTGACAGCGAACAGCAGTGTGCCCGTTGTGTGTGTTTTGGTGAATAAGCATGGGTCGCTGTCGCATTGCTGATAGCCTTGCTTGATGAGATGTTTCTGAAGGCCGGCAGTGTAACGGTGGCCGGCGGATCGGCCGCCATATAGGTTGCCTACTAGTTGTCCCGCTTTGGTGCCGTGCTTGAGGTTGCCGTCGAATCGGGGGAGCTGTCTCACATAGACGGGGAAGCGGGGGTCATGTGTCTCGTGTAAGTAGGCGGCCGTGATGTCCATGTACTGTAGAGGCCATCTGTGTGATGCAGCGATTGCTAGGATTGTGCGCACTGACGTTTTCTTTGCCATGAAAGTGGACGTTTGTTTAGGGTCGAAGTGTTTGCCTGGCTGCATGCGGTCGCCTCGTATGGAACAGCGTGCCTTTCGTTTTGCTATTTTCTCTGTTGGTGTACGTTTGTATCTGTACGTCATCGTGAGGGGTATGAGTTTTTCGTGCGGGGGCACGTCTGATGGCGGTATCCATTTGATCGTGGTCTGTTGGTCCAGCATGTCTAATTCAGCGTTGTGCGCGGTCTCCCATTCTGCCGCGTCCGGGTACTGCCGTGCTGCGTGGGCATGGCGTGGCGCTGGTGTGGTTTGGTCGATGGTTTGTGGTGGTGGTATGTATCGGTGCTTGTTGTTGCTTTGTGCTGGCGGTTTGGGTCTTGTCAGTTTGGTTTTGAATGCGTGCGTTGACGTGTGTGTGGGGTGCCGGTGTCGTGAGTATGGTTTGAAGTCGATCGCTCGGATGACCCTGTATCGCGCACTGTTTATCGTGATGGTCATGATGTGCGTTTCCGATGTTGGGAACATGTATCGGACGGGTTCGCTGCGAGCTTGGAGTTTGGTTTTGTGTGCGTGAATTGGTGCCGTTCCGATTTGCCCGAAGGCGATGATGCGTGTCATGCGCGCTGGTCTGCCGTGCCAGAGGCTCCACGGGCTTTTTTTGGTAGCGCTGTGTCTCATTATGTTGTACTTGAAGACAACATCGCGTACTGCGTCTTCCCAAAATTGGGGTGGAAGTGACGCGTGATGAAGTGCTGCTCTGGCACTTGTGAACAGCGTTTTGTTGATTCTTTCGGCAATAGAATTTTCTTGTGGCTGGTGGGGGGTGTTAGTTATGTGCTGTATGCCGTGAGATTGATATGTCCTTTTTGCGTGCGTCGATGTGAATTCTTTAGCGTTGTCTGTCCTGTACGCTTGGGGGAGTTTGTTTTGTAGGGACAACGTGTGGAAGAACTGCGGTATTATGGCGTTCACTTCTTGTCTCTTGCGAATGTAGTAGATGACAAGGTATCTGCTGGCCGTGTCTATGCAGGTGAATATGTGTGCATTTCCGTGTGTTGACGGGGGTGTGATGGGGCCGCATGTGTCTGAGCTGAGTTGCTCTGCGATTTGTTGGGAGTGGTGTGCGGTTGGGTGCGGGCGGGGGGATTGTCGAGCGTGCGCACATGAGGAACAGCTGATGGGTGGGGGGGCGCCTTGGAGGCTGGCTGGGAGGTTGGCGATGGTTCCTTCCTGTGCCATGCGTTGAAGCGCTTTGGGCGGGGCATGGTTGAGGGCGAGGTGCCACTCGTACGCGGTTGCTGTGGTTTTTGTCAGTTGTTTGGGTGTGTGTGGATTGGGGTCGTGGAAGTGTTGTATTTTTGGCGATCGGGTTTTGGTGGGTGTGCGGTTTGGCAATAGGTGTGCTGATTTTGTCGCTGATCGGGGTGGGGTGGCCTGTGCTGTGGCCGTTGGTTGCTTGGTCGTCGTGCAGTTGTTGGCTCGTGTTGGCATGGTGCGTGCACTTTTGGCTGTGTGTCGGGTGGTGCTTTTTCGGGGTGACCAGGCATAGGCGTGCAGTGATTTATTCCATGGAGCCGTGCCGATGACTTTGTTTTGTCTGTCCCTGATGTGTGCCGTATTTGTGTCAAAGGTGACCGTGCATTTTTAGTGATGCTAGAGCGTGGACAGATACTAGTGTGTATGGAATGTTCGGGCTGTGTACTGCTTTGAGGCGTTGGGGGTATCCCTTATTGGTATATGTCTGAATGATGCCGGCGTGGGTGCATTTCGTGGGTTGGTTAGTTGCCGTGAGGGATTTTGTGGGATGGGCGAGGAGCTTCATGTGGGGTAGGGGGCGGGATGTGTGCGTGGGATGCGCTGCCGAGTCTAGGATGAACGTACCCGCCTCGTCTTGGTGGTGGTCGGGTTCGGTGTCGGTGTCGTCCATGTTGAGCTCACTGTAATGCGCGTCGTCTGGTTCGAGGATGGCTCGTGCCTTGGCGGCGGGTCGCCGACGTGCTGTGTTTTGATTCTGCGGATGTGTTTGGTCTCGACATTCGCTGTCCGTGTGTTGCGGGTACCTGACGCCCTTTGAGATGTGATGGCGGCAGGGGTTTGTGTGTCTTGTGGCGGGTCGGGGTATTTGCCGGGGTTGGGGGCGGCGACCGTGGGTTGGTATGTACGTTCGTGTTCTGGCTGCTGCTTGTGGCCAAGGGTTGCTTGGTTGGATGGCTTGACGGTATGTTTCGATTCGATTGTAGTTGTGCACGAAGTCCTTCACGTCTTTGGGTTGCAGTGACAGGAGCTGGAGTCCGATGTCCACTGTTGTTGGGTTGTGTTTGAGGCCTTCGATCATGTAGTCTACTGTTGTGATCTGTTTGGCGATGTCGGGGTAGCGAGCCGCGATCATTTGCGCCCTGATGGTCTCATGGCGTTGAACGTATTCATAGATTGATTGGCCGGGTTCGATGTGACACTGCTCCGCTAGTTGTTTTAGGTACAGGTGGTCACTCGCATTCGTTGTGTCGAGATGGGCTTTGAGCTTCTCGAGGATGTCATGTGGTGTGGGGTTCTCGTCAGGCATAAGAAGGAGGTTGATGATGTCTGCTGGTATTGTGGCTAGCATTTTGCCTAAGAGTTTGTGCTTGGCGTGGAGGTAGGATTTTTGTTCCTGCTCATCGTCTGGGGTGGGCGGATTGCCCTCGATATGTTCGATTGCATCTCGTGCGTAGGCGGCGGATTTTATGGCCAGGAGCCATGGTCCATAGTTAGATCGGTCGAGCTTGGGGATTTCCCTAATGTCCATGGTGGTGAGCGTGTGAGATCGTTGTTGCCTGGGAGGAGGGATGTAGAGAAGGGTTGCTGGATGCAGGAGGTTGGGTGTTGATGAGGATTCGAAAACGGGGCGGCGGGGGCGGGTTTTGATGCCTGTCTTTCCGGCTGGTCTGTTTGCAGACGCTCGACGGCTGCGAGTGCGTGTAGCGCGATCCAGTTTGCGTTCAGTTGATGGTGTGTCGTAGTGGTGCGAAGCGGGCCATAACCTGATGAATCGTAATCCTCATGGGGGTGTCTTTACTCGTCGTCGCCGTCTCGTGGGTCTAAGTACCGCTGGTGACAGACTGTAATGCTGACAGTCTGTCCTTGCGGTCCGTCACGGATAGCCACCACAATTTAGCGATTTTTTGTTTTCAAAAACTCTCTAGTGTGTACAGTAGGTCGTCCATGTGTAATGCGAAGGTACAGATATGCGACTGTAATGCACACGTGTCGGTATGGAGTACAGTACAGAGAGTACTCGACCAATAGTGCCGAATTGAGTAATTCCACGAGTGAGGGCCATTCCATTCATCGTGATTGGCAATCACGCAATCACGCAATCACGCAATCACGCAATCACGTCAATAAATGGTCTCTGCTCCCTTGTGGTTGCGTGTTTATATTACGTTTCCTAAGAAATGGTCATGCTCATTAAAGAAATAAACAATCGACTTCAAATTAATCTTGTGCTCCAACTTCCTGTAATGTTCCTTGCAATTCTAGAAGATTTAAACCCCATTCAAATATTCGTACATTTCGAAATGATAATCAACGCGCTGCTTGTGCAACCCAGGGTTGCACATGTGGGAAAGCCAGAAGCAGGATCTAGTAGATCCGATCTACTCTCTTTGCCGTGCCATCATTACCTCCATTGAAACCTTTGCCCTTCCAGAGCCGTGGAAATGTGCTTACAGCTACAAGTAGCACACGTTTGAGAAAGGAACGATGCAGAACGACGTTAAATTAATGTCGTGATCGCGTGATTGCGTGATTGTAATGGAGGGGTTTTTCGGTGAACAGAGGTTATCATACCTTGCATTGCTGTTAGACACCTGTCCAAGACGGGGACGCGGCCGACGAAGATGCCCAACGGTAAACGGATCATCCTTTCCAACAGACCTCACAGATCCTCTCCGTCTTACTCCAGTGACACGCAAGGGCACCGACACATCCACCACACAGCATGAAAAGACGAGTGCAGACGGAGCCAAAGGGATAGAATCAAATGAGTGTGTTAATCCAGGTTTTGAGGAAGTAATTGCCTGCTCTACGGGAGTGGAGGAAATGGTGAACAATTCGGGTATCGAGGATGCAGTTCGTCATTTGCACCGTGCAAAGCGCGCGTTGCTAACTGCACATGCTGAGCAGAGTCGTTCCGAGAGGCGCCAGACGCTTGTAAACGAGTATTTTGTGTGACCCCATTCATTAGTGCAAGATGCGAGTATTGCATGTTGTTGGAACCTTGCATGGGGGTGCACTACTCGGTGTGGTTGACTGTAGTGCACAAATCCTAGCCGTGATTCTGTACGTACCACATGCTTGTGTAAGAGATAAGAAAGAATTGCAATTATTTTGTAGTGGCATGGGATGTCTCCGGGACAGTGGGCTGTGCCGCGCAGCTATTCGCCTGTGCCTTCCGAGGTGGACACGACCACGACCGTGGCACTGTAGCGGGCGAGACCATGTCATTGCTGGCTCCTGAGAGAAGGCCATTCGACGAGCTGCCACGCCCCTGTTCACGTTCGTGTATCGACGAAGAGGTTTTTTACCTGCAGTACAGTAGCGTGTAGCAGACTAGTGTGCAGTTCGTCCTGAACACCTCAAGGCAGTCAGTTCAGAGAGCCAAATTTAATATACACTTTAAAGCTCCGACCACGCCTTCTCCATGGATCACAACAATTTTATGCATGGTTGAAACCAATGACAGCAACAAGACGTTAGCATTCTTCCGCACAGTAGGGTTATTGTATAAAGCACACTTCCCGCTGAACAGTGTGCTCATTTCCTTGAGAATACGAATGTACATAAAGCCTTTTTCCGTGCTACTATCTTTATTGTCGCTGATGAGCGGGACCGTCACTGCCTGGCGCTGAGAGCCTCCTATTCCCAGTGCTGCTTATGCCGGGACTTCGGATGGGTGCGTCGAAACTCTTCTTAAGAGCGATGTTGTCCTGACTTGCTAACATGCATGTTAACAAGTCAAGACAACATCGCTCAACGATGCCACGAGGGACATTTTCCGAGGGACACTCGTGACATCGTTGCCCAGAACGCAAACGGCTAATTTGATCAAATGGGCAAAGGATTCCATGAGAAAGCTTCGTCGCCCAAGAAGGTTAGTCGCCAAGAGTGGGTGACAGACCAGCAATTCCTCCATGCGCATCAACAGCAGTACCTGCCAGCAATGCCGAGCTTTGTACAGCAGTGTTTTGTCTCAAGGCTAACAAAAAAAAATGTTCTGGCACAATATGCGCCAGGGGACAACCTGCGTTCATATCAGCACATTGCGACAGTGCCAGCGCGACACACACATGCACACAATTTCGCCAAACGCCACGCACAAGGTCCTGGCATGTGTCGTGAGATTGTAGTGATATTGGCATCTGGGCATGAGGATCATGCCCAGTTCTCGCAATCTTCCGAAAAACTACTGTACTGGTATTACAGGGGCGACGTCATCTTCTTTGTCTTGTGGAACCCGCATCGCAAATCGTCCGCTTCACATCCGCCTTGTACCTGTTTGCCATGAATCCTCACCTTATACTAAGTAGTATACAAACCAATCGTGACGATCACATTTGACAAGGCATGCGCCGATCGTACCAGCTACGACTTGCCCCGGAGATTGTGACAGTGCGATCAAATTATTCTCTCTTTGTCATGTTTCATTGTGTTGGATTTCGCTACTACATATACTGTGCACCCCCCCCCCCCCCCCCCCCCCCCCCCACCCGCTCCCCCCCCGGGGGGCCCCCCTTTTACACAAAATTGNNCTCTAAACTACACCTATGGACTTCAAAATGTCTCGGAAGGCAGTATCACGCGTGTACATAGGTCAGTCTGTAGAAATCTGCTGTTGCTTTCCCAGTCTTGCGTGAGTTGTAAACGTTCACAGCTCTCTTGCGACGTCGACAAAGCTGCTCAATATCATCTTTCTGAACACGAAAAGCCTCATACGGCTTTGTAATAAGCATCCACAGAGCATTCTTTTCGATACACCTCCGCGAAGGACAACTCTGTCCTCCTAAACCTATAAAACGACAAAACCCGATCCGCATCCCAGCATCTCCCCCACACCATCACTCACAACTTCAACCAACAAACACATCGCCTTCCCCCCACTTAATCGCACTAACCCCATTTCCCAATATGGTCTCCGCAAAGTTTATCGCGTGCCTCGCCCTCTTCTTCTCCGCCGCCCTCGCCGGCGCCGCCCCCCGCCGCATCGTCAACGTCGTCAAAAACCTCGTCCCCATCACCCGCCAGTCCGAGACCAGTGAATTCGCCGTCACCGAGACCACCACCGGCTTCGGCCGTATCACCAGGGTCGGCGTCAGTGTTGTCCGAGGCGCCAACGCCACCCTAAATTTCGACGTTACCGTCACCGCCATCGATGCTGAGACCATCAACAGCATGAGCTCCTCCTTCGTCGAGACTCTCACCGCCGAGGAGCGCGTTCAGTTCGAAGAGCTCGTCAGCAATTTCGACGGCTCCCTCAACCTTCCCATCTTTGAGCTCTTGGGCCTGAACTTCGCTGAGAGCATCAGTACCGAGCAGATCGCCGAGGCTGCCAGGAGCATCGAGAACTTCGAAACGAAATCCAGCGCCGTCGAGGAGATCCTCGAGAGCGTCGTCGACAGCCGCATCAGGATCACCGGTACCTTGTCAGCCACCGGTCAGAGCAACATCCCGACTGTCGCTTTCGCTTTCATCGAGCTCTCCACCGTTACATTCGATGACGGAAGCGACCTTGTGGTGGTGTCCAGCAACCCGTCTGACGTGGTTGCTGCGGATAGCGAGGGTGCCGTTCAGCCGTCTGAGGTTGAGAGGATCAACATTCTCTTCTGAGGAGATTTTTGGAGAGGTCCCGCTTGATCTTGACCGAGAATAAGTGTTGTTCAAAAAACCCAATTTAATCAATTCTAACAGTAGTAAAAGCAGGAAACCTTCACACTGCAGTTATCAATAAAAAGCAGACAGCAGGCTTGCCTCTTTTTTCACGCAATGAGAAACTTTATTTCGTGTCCCGCAAATGACAAGCGACTGCAATGAGAAAAGAGATTCTCAGAGAAGGTTGACATGCAAACAGTGAAAATCATATGATTGTAAGAAAAAACAACAAGCTCACTGAAAGACTTTGGGCCCTGGCCCGTCTAGCTATTGGTAGGCTTTGAATGCACCATCTATGTGCCCGCGATTTCGGGTTGTTTTTTCATTTTTGCTTTTTGCTTGTTTATTCATGCAGAAACTAAGAAACTTCATGATTCTTCATGAAGAAACGACTTTAGACAATGGTAGCCACGACTTACACGTTACATCTCCATGATGGAGATGGGCTACAGGGACCCTAGGAAGGCATGGGGGGTCTCGATTTGGATGGTTGATCGCGATTATCGGTGGGTCACTTGAAGAAGGCCGAAGTGGTGATTTTTTGTCTGCACTCGAATGCAATTCACCGACAGTGTGCTAAGATAATGGAAGCAATTCACAGATGCCACAATACACTCTCTCTCTATAAGTACGTGACCACTTAGCAGTAGAGCAACCAGCCGAACACGGAACAACCAACCTGAACGATCCAAGACCACAGTAAACGTCTCGATACCTGACGATCATTGATTCAAAAACAGTTCCCAATCTTTTATTGTTATGGGCCCAGACTTGCTCTCACGACCAAGATACTCTTGGGACTACCGCAATGTTCCCTGCACGGATAGAAGAGGGGATCAAGAACCCTACAGAAAAGCTGTGAATCTTTGGAAATCATTTCATGATAAGCTACCCGTCACCAACAGCAACGAAGTACCCGCTGAGCTTCAAGGAATTATGCTACAATCACAGCTGTACGGAAGGGCTCTGGACCTCTCCAAGAAGATACCCTCTGTCACAGTCCAATCTGTAGATGGCGTAGATGCTATCTTTAATGCTGTCTACAAACGAGATCCACTTGCTGTAGTCAGCAACGTTTACCAGCTATTTTTGCAGGTTCTCAGCAACAAACGTGGTCATTCAGAGACTTTCCTGAACTTTGAGTCTCGTTTTGAAGCTCAAGTATCGAAGTTCAACGCACAGTCTACTACAGTACAGCTACCGGATGCTCTAGTAAGCTTCATGCTATTGGCCAACTCTAATGTTGACAGTAGTCAACGTGTCTCTGTTCTAGCTACCACTTCGCCCCGTTCTGGGGAGTATGATTCCGGAGACTCCACTGATGACCTTTTAAAGGCCATTAATTACAATACTGTGGCCACAGTCGTTCGTCAATGTGACAAGCCGAAAGGAAGTTCGTCCACTGATACCATCTTTAAAACCCCACTTCGTGCTAACTCCGCCAGGACCCCGCACCGTGCCCAGCGCAAACGTTTGACGCCTGAGCAGCTTGCCGATCTCAAATCTAAGAGTACCTGTCGCAAATGTCATGAAAAAGGACACTGGGAGGCAGATCACGGTCCAGATGGTAAATACAGTCCCCATAAAAAGGGTTATTCATCAGGTAACGACCATGGGTACTCCGATAAAAAGCCCTCCAAGTCTGTCACTTTCAACATGGATAAGCTGACTGCTGATACGCACACTGATACATTTAACTCAGCCTCGTCCGACGGACCCCTCCTGGACGACGGGGCACCCTATAGTGGCATGGGTGAGAAGGAATTCGCCTTACTTTTTAAAACTCTGCTACCGTCGTGGAATGGAATATATGAAGAGCTCCCTGATACTGTGTCCAGATTTCCGTACTGGCAGTACGGTTCTGGAGAGCACTCATGCCAGTCTCGTAAGATAATTGGCTCCGTTGTTCTAAATTCTATCACTGATCAAGGGTCTACTGTAACCATTCGTCATTTGATCATTGAAGGCTCCTCCCAGTGGGTTGTCGGTCGCAACGTTACCCGACATTGCAAAATACAACACATTGGAAAGAACGCTCTTGTCCTTCCCGGTTCTGAAACGCGCACCATATCTCTCGCTGTTCATGGGTTCCACAGCTACATACCCTTTCAGACCTTCGCTACTTCCAGAATAGACTGGAATGATACTGATACCCTTCGACGCAAATACTGTGCTACTCTACACGTCAATAAAATGACCAACCGCCCATGGGGGGAACTCAAGGCTATTGTAGACAAGGTCCACCACCACGTCTGTGGACACTCGAATTATAATGATAGTAAGCTTCTCTTGCAGAGAAACAATATCTGGAACAGTGATGTCAAGAAATATCTATCAACAATCCTTGACTCGTGTGAAAGCTGTACAGCAATTCAAGAACCTCAAGGACAGCGCCCGGTTTCTCTCAGTGCTATGTCAAGGGAGTTTAACCAAGTCGTTTGTGTTGATCATCTATTCCTTGGCCAGCACAAAGTGTTCCACATTATGGATTCTGTATCACGCTACTCTGCCGGAGCTGTGGTCTCCGATACCAAAATGGAAACCTCCGTCATCGCGTTTGAGTCCAACTGGATTACTCCGTTCTGGACTCCTCACACTGTTCTCTATGATCCAGCCTTTCGCAACATTGAGTTTGAAGGCTACCTTAAGAAGCTTGGGGTTGTCACACGACCCATTCCCCCACGTCGTCACAACAAGAATGCCCTTGAATCCAAGCACAGGGTGATCCGAGATATATATCTGCAACTTCGAGCTGCTCATACGGATACTAATGACATGCGTGATGAGCTCTTAATTGTGCAGGCTCTGCGCATCTCCAACGATCTGTATGGAAGTGATGTCATGTCCGCGCACGAACTTGCAAAAGGCTACACGCGTACTGTAACCGCTGATCAGTTCCCCGTTACTGTGCCCCCCGATATCCTGACTGCACACGAGGCACTTCTCGCCAAGCGTAAACTAACACTGATCCTGAGGTCGAAGGCTGTAAAGGACGTCCCCGTACAAGTTGGTGACCTCGTCCAGATATATGTGAAAGAACAAAATCAGAAACGTGGAGCGTGGTCTTCCTCCAAGCCTGTCCTGGCGTATGACCACCCGTCTCGCACCGTCACTGTCGCTGGCAAAAATGGCAAGCAAAGGCGTGCTGCTCTCGAAGATATTAGACATGCCCTCTCCGAGAGTGCTCTTGCTGCTGCCGTCCAAGATTCACTTGATGAACTAGAGCAATCCGTCAGTGCTGCAATTGATCATATACCCAGTGAAAGCTATACTAATACAGCCATGCGATGGACTGCAGTGACTACCCAGTCCCCTGATCCTCAGCATGAACAGGATGTTGACTCGTTGGGAATTTTTGATGTGTCTGTGCCCACGCATGGGCAAAACTAAGAAGATGCCCTTCTTTATGTCCCACCCCAAACTGCTACCCCCCGTGATGAACGTCTATCCGACCCAGCTACCAGCATCCACCCAATGGAAACTCGTCAGAGCGCTGCGCTTAGCTCTCATCAAGTTGAGCTATCTCCTGGTACAAAATTGACAACACAGGAGAAGGATGTTGCCCAACTGTACTTTAATCGGTTTCAGCACAAAGAATTTCTCCTAAACCAGTCCGAAGGACTGCCTTCATTACTACCAATGCCTATCAGAAGGAAGAGGAAAGCTTTAAAAAGGCTGTCAAAGAAGTTCACGTATCCAAAGTCCCTTTAGACTCTAATGTCATCACGAGTCATGTACTGTACAAGACCAAATCGCTCCATGATGACTCGCTCCTGTGCAAGGCTCGCATTGCACAGCAGGGAAATAAGGACAGAGATAAACCCCTCCTCAAGACTGACGCGCAGACTTGCCCTCCGCTTGGATTCAGGATCCTCCTTTCTATTTGTGTCATATACCAATGGTCTCTAGCAAAGGTAGATATCAAATCTGCATTCCTGCAGACAGGGTCAGCTCTCCGTGATGTCTACGTCGTTCCCCCGCGCGAATGTGGGAAGCGAGTATTTTATTGGCTTTTGTTGACGGCTGCGTATGGGCTAGTGAATGCCAATGCCAAGTGGCAAGAACACAGTGATACTTTCCTCCGAGATCTCGGATTTTTACAACTGGTCCATGTACCACAGCTATTCTACAAAAAGACAAAGGGTCAGCTACAGATGCTAGCAGTCAAGGTTGTGGACGATATTCTGATTGCAGCGTTCACGGTTCACCTGGATACTTTTGTGGACCAAGTTTCGGACAGGTACAAGGTCGGAACAATCGTTAAGGGACCCGGATCATTTAATTTCTTTGGACCAACGATCAGTCAAGATGATGAAGGTCACATTGAAGTGTCCGGCAATGAAAAGCTCCTTGCTCTCCAGCAGTACCCTTTATCTCGTCCTCGCCGCAATGAATTGGAAGAATGTCTGAATGCTGTTGAAAGCTTTTCTTTCAGCTCTATGAATGGATCTCTAGGCTTTATAGGCACTGCAGCCAGCCCCTTTTGTGCCTTCGCAACCAGTTACCTTCAGCAGCGTCGTGCTGATACCCTGGTCAAAGATATTGTACTCCAGAACAACATGCTCCGTCAGCTACATCGACTAGGCTCTACAATTGCACTGAAGCGCCCCATAAACAAAGGCGAATACCTTCTAAACGTTCTGGTGTTCTCTGATGCTGCCAGAGCAAACTCTAATGGACAGCTTGCGTACATAGGTGGACTAGTTATTGGAAAAATTGAAAAAGATGCTGTGTTTCACACACTGACCTGGGCTTCTCAAAAATATAAACGTCCGACGAAGTCTGTTGGAGCAGCTGAAACACTTGCTGCGGGAATAGCGATTGATGAAGGAAAAGCACTCGTTCAATCGTGCCGCAATCTGCTTGATGTCGAGGTTAATTTGGTTATCGCTGTCGACTCGAAAGACCTATACGATTCTCTTTCGACATGCCGCAATGCTATCGACAAGTCTATCCGGGCTGATGTTAATCTCATCCGCTACGAATTTGAAACCCATAAGATCAACCGCATGGTATGGATTCCCGGCAAGATAAACCCTGCAGATGCCATAACGAAGCCTGATAGCCCGCTATGTGAAACCCTACAATACAGCTCATGATGTTCTCAGGTATCATCCCCATCGACTTCAGTGTTTCACAATACCGAGATAGCGAACACTTCTTAGGATAAGTCCTCCTCTTCTAAAGGGGGTGAGTGTGAAACTGGTTGGCTTTATTGTGATACTGTACTCATGCGATCTGACTTGAATTTCACTGTGCCACTGTGTTGGTGGCCTAATTGCCCAGATGTACAATTCACTGTGCTACTGTATTTGTTGGTGGCACTGTTGGTTTGATAAGCAATTCACCGTGCTACTGTAGTTGTTTGGGGCTAGAGCAAGGATGCTCTGATGTACAATGCCCGAGCAGAAGTGCAATTCAGTACTGGATGTGCGATGCACGAAAAGAAGAACAATTCAGTACAATTCGCAGTACTAAGCTCAATTCACTACCGATAGTGTCTGCACTCGAATGCAATTCACCGACAGTGTGCTAAGATAATGGAAGCAATTCACAGATGCCACAATACACTCTCTCTCTATAAGTACGTGACCACTTAGCAGTAGAGGAACCAGCCGAACACGGAACAACCAACCTGAACGATCCAAGACCACAGTAAACGTCTCGATACCTGACGATCATTGATTCAAGAACAGTTCCCGATCTTTTATTGTGAAGGCAAGACAAACCTCTCGGTTGTGCATTTACTTCTATCCCTCTACCCTTCTTCCTCACCAAGGAAGCTCCCCCTACTCCAGTAAAGTACTGCATTACCAGCGATGTGAACCCCGAAGAACGATGAGGTCTAGCTAGTGCGGAAAAATGCGTGTGCCATTTTTTCTAATAAACCTTGGGTACTGTCCTAATAAACGTCAACAAACGTTGACATTGTCAACAGTACTTTTCTAATAAACGTTGGGTTCTAATAAACGTCAATAAACGTTAGACTTTGTCAACAGTACTTTTCTAATAAACGTTGGGTATACCCAACGTTTATTAGAAAAATTAGTACAGGGGGGGGGGGTACAGGGGGGGGGGGGGTCGCGATATAGTGCTATCCTGTGTCAGTGGGACGAAAAAGGCACTATATCGAACTAGGCACTGTTAGATAATGAGATTTACGGCTTTTTTGCAGCCACTTCCTTGCATCACTGCTCAGAAAGACCGCTCGCAGGACGCCATCACTCATGTTTTGTATCTTCACTACAGACTCAAGTCTAATCAAGCATTTATGTTATTAGTAGCTGCCGAGCCGTTGCATTGACTTTCTCCTTTTTCGCAGCCATAAATGCCAGCCTACACTTTTGCAGATGTACAATTGCATCATCGACCCTGCCTTTTTCCGCCATAGTCTCTATTCGAGTTGGCAACTGCATAATATCTTTCCGCGGCGGCAGTGGCTCTCGGGCAGTACATGTCCATCCAACTGCCTCCCTGGAGACCCTTCGTTTTTGGCTCAAAATTCGTGCCACCCGCAGAAGGGTAGCACTATATCGGAGCTGGCACTAACAAATATATCGCCACCCCCCCTGTACACGCTTTTTTTTACATCATAATCATTTGTGAATCGCGTGTTGTCTCTCACCGGTGAGACAACTATCACGGGTGAGACAAAACGCGGTTAATGTTATAGCACAATATCCGCCAGGGGACAAAAGTGTGTTACTTGGCACATGAGGCAAGAGGGCCGATATCAGCTCGAGGGCCGGACTTGCATCTCGAGGCGGGGCCGAGGGCGCATAGGAAGCCCTCATAGGAGGCCCTCATAGGAGGCCCTCTCGGCGGGCCCTCTCTCATAGGAGGCCTCATAGTGTGCCCCTGGGGTAGCACACTAAATTACCCTTGGTACTGTGCAGTTCGTCGCGAACACCTCAAGGCAATCAGTGCAGGGAGCCAAATTTAATATACAAAGAGGATTGGAGCAATAATGCCAAATTGAGTAATTCCACGGGTGAGTAATGCAGCGGTTCCTCGGTGAGCACAGGTTATCATATCTTGCATTGCTGTTAGACAGCTGTCCAAGAGAGGGATCAGGTGGACAGCCGACGATGCCCAACACACGACATAACGACGGAGGAATCGCAGCTTACGCGTCCGATGCTGTACAACTGATGAACTCGACACCCGAGGACCTCTTACTGGCAGGTCGAGGATTGACGAATATTTTGCCTCTATAACCGAGGGTCTCAACTCACACGTTCGAAGATGATCAACTAATTGACTCGACTATAGAGGAACGGACACTCGCATGACCGAGGAGTTTACTTGTTGCTTCAACAATGCGAGAGCGTCTGACTCGCCGGTTCGAGGTCGACCAATTACAAGACTCGACGATCGAGGATCAGGTTTCGACTACCTCGCTACTAGGCCTTCCACGTAGTTATGGGGTATGAGCCGTAAGAATCAATCATCATCAATAAAATACATCCACAATTGGATACGTTTCCAACAGTACATATTTACAGTGCCATAATTCAGTACGCAGCTATTCTACAGCAAGGGGCAGCACGACCACAATTACGTGGTAGCTTCATGTGCTAATTGTGATTGAGCAGCCTCAGGCCACCCCATTCCCTGACCGAGGCTTTTGTCAAATGCCCAAGTCTTTCGACAATAACACAACCCCTTCGCCCGTATCGGAGCCGCCACACCCCCTGGCCCCCCAATCCACTCCACAATCACCAAACCCGCCCCTCCCACATGCTCTTCCATCCGTCATCTGCCCCTCCGACCTGCTCCTCCACCCCATACTCGCTCCCCCGATCCGCTCCTCCACCCCCCTCTCGCTCCCACGATCTGCTCCCCATCCCCCCTGCAACGCCGACCCGCTCTTCTGTCCCCCTCCTGCCCCTGTGATCTGTTCCGGCCTCTGCTCTCTTGACTCCGGCACACCGACATGCAGAATTATTCCTCAGCTGACGCCGCCAACGCTCTGCAAATTCTTGCTGACGCTGCAGTGGAGCGTCAGAACGAGCTTGAGAAATTCTCAGTTCAGCCTGACGTCTCCGATTCAGATGAAGAAAGCGACTCTGACAGCCCGATCTTTGATCGATTCTACGAGCGCGGCGGAGGGCGAGCAATTGTCAGCATGATCAATTTTGATCCAGAGGAGTTCACAATCATTTGGGCAAACTACAGAGATTTTATCACAACCCACTACAATTGTGGTCGAGGGCGCAAGTCACCGCATTCGGCAAGGACGTCTTGTTTATGACGCTCACTACCCTAAAACACGGCGGGCAGTGGGATTTGTTGGCAAATCTCTTTTCCCTGAAGGGTCCCACCTTCGAAAGACTCATAATGCGCTTCGTGAACACGCTTTTTACGCACCTGTATGATACACTTGTCGCTCAAAATGGGGAGCTGTACTCCATGACTGAAATGCTGAAAGAAAAGTCTACTTTCAAGCACTTTTCGTTCGCTCGCTACGCTGTAGATGTCACTTTTTAGATGTGCAACCGGCCTAGTGGCAACATGCAGGAGGGAAAAAAGTTTTTCTCCGGAAAACATAAGCTCTACGCCTACAAGGTGGAGGTTTCAGTTCTCCCAAATGGTTTAGCTATCGGCTGTTCAGAGCATGTGCCCGGGTCAGTGTCAGACATTGAAAATTTTAAAGAAAACAGGGCTTTTCATGACGTGAATGTGAGGAAGGCGAGAAGTGACAGACATGTAACAGATCTTGGATTGTTGGCAGGTGAGTATCCAAGGCAATGGGCGATTTTGGCCGACAAGGGGTACCAGGGCGGAGCAGAGATTGTTCGCTTAGTCAGCCCAAAAAAGAAACCGCAGAATGCCTGTCTGTCGGTCGATGACGAGCGGTTTAACAGGAAAATCTCGTCAGACAGGATAATTGTAGAGAACTGGTTCGGTAGGGCGTGTGGTCTATGGGCGGTTGTCTCCAGCAAATGGAAGTCGTCTGAGAGCAGCTACGATACTATTTTTCAGCTATGTGCTGCGCTGACTAATTTGGACGTTACTTGGCATCCAGTTCGGCAGGAAGACCTGGATCGATATCAGCCTGTGAAAAATCGCCAGCTGCACATCGGTGTGGAACAAGTAGAGCGCCGACGGCAGTCCCAGGAGCGCTATTGTCGGAAGCGTGCGAGGCGCATGTCCCTGCAGTTGCACAGAGCTAGAATGCCAGATCGCGACCCCGATGCTGATATATGAGGCAATGACTACAGTGCCATTGAATAGTTCTGTAATGAATCACTTCCAACCCGAAAAATAAATGGCTACAAATTGCGCTAATTAATTGCCAAATTCTCAGTCACGCATTGTAAGCGTTAGTCCCATCTGATGCCAATCAAACAATATACACCTCACCCGTCATTGCGTAGTTTCCCAGGCTTTGCGAGAAAGACCTACTGTGGGGTCACCCCTCTCTCCTGTCGAGAGTTACTTAGGTAATTACCAGAGCGGGGCGGATAACCAAAATATTAATGCCCTAATGCAGTACATGGCAACAGTACACAAACCCAAGCTGGATATCGAGCAAAAACGCCATGCTTCGGCAGGATATGAAACAGGGACATGAAGAGGTCCCTGCCTCACCGCGAAACCAACATCATAGGCTATTAGCAAAATATCTCTTCTTTTTTCGAGCATTTCACAAGCCCATATATGTCGGCTTTCAGCTAATCAAGCAGGTACCGTACATATGTTTTAATGTAGACAACCAGTCAGACATATGTAATATCCACCAGGGGCTTATGGTGGTATTTGGAGGGAGATATCATAGTATTATTTTTTAGTCTCCACTCTTTCTTTTCGATGCAGGTAATCCTATACCTGATCCTTTCGCTCCATTTCCTGCGGCTGATCTCGTAAAATGTCAACAACTTGGTCATATTCAGAGGGAAACTTTTCAGAGTGAGATTGTTTCTCGTCACTCATGTAATTCTTGGAAATAGAAACAAGATCATCAACAGTTTCTACATTCAAGCTACTCCTCCTTTGTGATGTAATGAGCCCTGCAAAACTGAACACGCGTTCGTTCTCTATCTGAGTTGGAGGTATACCAAGAGTATGACGGGATAGCTCGACAACTGTCGGATACATCGCCTGATTTTGTTGTAACCATTCCATCTTCGACTCTGAACACAAAGTGGCATGTGATGGAATAAACTTCGCCTTTCTAAAGAGAAGCAATTCGTTCTTGACATGCAGTAAAATTGTGTCGTCCATATAACTCCCAGGACAAGAATCTGAAATCAGTTCTGGGAAACAAATTGGGGTGTCCACGTCAGCACTATGGTTTCTTCATGATGGACTAGAAACATGCCCATCTCCATCACTAGTGGTTATGCTGTTCTGCCGCTTGTAGATCCGAACCAATGTAGGGAGTATCCACTCGTTATCGTATGCTCTTGCTGTTTCTTGCGCTTTCAAAGGGTAGTGTCTGTGCAGATCCATAAAGGGGCTCTGTAAGATTTTAAACTCCGAATCAAGAGCTAGTGATAAAGAATAATGATTTTGATCGCGATGTTCATCAGAAAGAAAGCAAAGGAGGCAGTATCGGGGTCAATTTACTCATTAATGTTACAGCCATCCTTTTTTGCAGATTTGTAGCTGAACATTGAAATTGCCTTCCGCCATGTGCAAAGGATAGTTTGCGATAGCTTCGTCCATATCACAGTACATAACGTAAAGCCTTATAATCTTACTAACTGCATCACTGAGAAGCCAGAATTTCCGCGTTTGATTAAGAATACAGGCCTTCACTACAGGATCTAACGTGTTCACAACGAGCTTCACAATCTCCCAGGTCGTGGGAGATGCCACCAGTTCTTGAAGCTGCACCGAAGTTTGACTGGAAAAGCAATCTTCAGTAACCGCCCTGTACTTCAACATCATTGACATCATTGTGATGACGGACACAAATCTGGTCTTGACAGGTGTAGGCATTATTTTTCGTTTCAGCTTGTGCTTGTCGCAGAATGCGTACCACTGTTCTCTTCCCTTTCCATTTTTTTGTCCAGATAGTACACTGTTGCAACGACTTTTGACATTCCTTAAGGTTAATCAGACCCATGTTTTTGTACACAGGCGCCTTTAAAGCCGCAATACAACCTCCAGATAATATATCAGCAACAAACTGACCGTGGGAAGGAAAGTCTAAACCCAATGCCTTACACTTAGAAACTTCTGCAACAGCAACCGAACATGTCGTCAAATTGGCTCCTCCGTCCTTCACAAATGATAAAACACATTCTTCCAGATTCAGTGCAGAAAGACGAGAGTAAATAATGGTCGAAAGTGAAGCCCCACTTGTGCTTTTGCACCGAACAAGGCCAAGATGCACATGACGCTGACGAAACTTGGAGTCAAGCCCATGAATTATAAGATCAAAAATATCTTGACATCCACGTGACATCCAAAGGTCAAGTGTAAGTGATACTGTCTCGAGATCTTCAATTACAGGTAAAACATAATTCTCTTTGCACTCCTTTCCAAACCGTGGTATGATATTTTTCGTAAGAGTCTTGCGACTAGTAATTGAAATACGAGGATCTCGTCCCTGTACATAGCTTCGGAAATATTTGTTGTCCACAATTTAAAGAGGATGTGCAGTCTTTCCAATAAGCAATGCTAGTTCCTTTTCGTGCTGTTTCCGCTGTATGCTGTATTTAGGATACGGCTTTGGATTTATAAAAAACGAACTAACATCTGCTGTATTCTCGGGCCTTCCTCTTTTCTTTTCTCAGATTTCGGCATTCTTTTTTTCTTGATATCGCTTTAAATGTGGGCGACATTCCTTCTCATCAATATCCTTCACAAGTTGAGCGACTCTTTCAAATTCTCCAGGGTGTTGTTGGTTCAAGTGTCTTTTAAATGCACTGCAGCCTGAAGACGAGTGGTATTTACGTAGGCCTTTTCTAGCACGCTTGTCATTGTTTGATATTCCTTCATGGCCCCGAGAACAAATTGAACAAGCAAACAGGTCAATAATTCCTGGAATAGGGTCAAAAAGTGCCCAAAAATTCCCAGTTTGTGAATTTTGGAAAGCTGTTTTCCACCTGTTTAAACAAGTCTAATCGAAATTGGAAAGCAGGTTGTCATGGTTTGTGGAGTTTTTTGGTATATCAATATTGTGCTCGGTTAGTGTCGGATGGAAGCTTTCTTTTCCGGTTTTGTCATCCGCACCGGGATTGAAAGGAGCAGGTGAAAGTGTCGTTGAGTTTGGTCGTATATTTGAAGTTCGTGGCAAGACAACAAAAGGAATATTGAATCGATGGAAAGCCATGTTCGGAGAATGGCGCAAGAAATGTGACCAGGGAAAGGAAATGTTGGTTGATGTTGAGCTTGGTCGGTTTTAGCAATAGGCGGTCAATAATTTCTCACATGAACGACGGCGTTGACACAGAATATTTGCCATGTTGTTGGTTTACACTTCATTGAGAGTAGCTTAAATTTTGGATTTAATTTGGTTTCTTGGAGGCCGGCTCAGATGCGATCACGTGGGAGTTGTAGAGGTCATTCTGGTCGCCGGATGGAAATCCGGAATGAGGGGTGAGCTGGAGCAGCCGTACAAGAATAGTGCACACATCGGTGCAGTATGTAATGTTCACAGGACAGTAGACCGCTACAGGGCAGATAAGAGCAGTGTAATGGCAAGAATGTGCCCAGTTGCAAGTGAAACAATACAACAACGGATATATTTCATATGCATACGTTGTTAATAGTACACTGGAGACAAAAAGCCTAAACCATGTGTACTACGTACAGACGCTGTACCTATACCCGACGAGGTATCACCGTGCATGATACCTACATGCTCAGAGACGTCTGATACCCGCCCCGCTCTGGTAGTTACCCCGTACCTGGGGACGTGCAACTGCAACGGCATGTCGAGCCTGGTTATGAAAACGCCTCGTTCCCGAGGACACCCAACTATTTACTCTGTCTGTACTTGTAGAGTATCGAGGATGCAGTTCGTCATTTGCACCGTGCAAAACGCGCGTTGCAGTCAACTGCACTTGCAGAGCAGAGTCGTTCCAAGAGGCGCCAGACGTTTGTAAACGAGTACTTTGTGTGACCCCATTTATTAGTGGAAGATGCGAGTATTGCATGTTGTTGGAACCTTACATGGGGGTGCACTACTCGATGATTGTCCGAAAAGTCACGAAAACGGTTGTTTTGGTGGTGGGTTTGCTCGGATATTCTGAACAAAATTTTCAAAGCATACCGAAAACTGGGGGCATGTGAGTTTTCCACCAGTTTCACATCCGCCTCGTGACAGCAGTGCCGGATCGACCCGCCTTGAAGGAAAAGCCAAGTGGGTCTTCCGTTGTTTTCATCAGGCACAAACGAGTCTCAGACTGCACGGGTCGTATCGATATGCGTCATGGACGCCCCTATCGCTACATCGGCACAGAGTCCATCAATGGATCAAAGGGCGACAGCATCTGCCACAGATGCCGCCGAAGCAACCGCGAAAGATAGACAAGTAGAAGCTTCTAAAAATCGGTCCCCTCCACACGGCCCCCCTCAGCCTGTCAAGAAGACGAAACACATCGCCCTTTCAACTGAGAACCTTTCTATCCTTGTGGTGAGCTACAATATTCGCTTCAGCGAGCATTCGCGCCGGTGCACGTGCTCCGTCGAGCGCCACAACGATGCACAGTACCAGACCTGCGGTTGTTGCGGGCAGATACCTTGCTGGAGGTCAGTCCGCAAAACTCGTGGTGGAATTTTCTCAATCTCGGGTTTACTCCACGTCCAGGGAGTTGGTGTGGTGCCAGAAAGAGTCCGATGCCCCCTCGACCTCTGTGGGTCGGGGGGCGACGGCGGCTTTATTGGAGTGTGCGGGATCTTTGCCCTAATGGCAGTGCACTGTCTAGTGTGCTGTCTTATCTGGGTGGAACCACAGTTGGTGGGGAAATGGAAAAAAACAAGGCGTTATTTTACGGACATCGTTTCTCTATGCCGACCACGTCTTCTCTATGGATCACAACAATTTGATGCATGGTTGAAGCCAATACAGGTAGCGGGATGGAGACGTTAGCATTCTTCCGCACAGTATGATTATTGCTTGGATCACACCTCCTGCTGTACAGTGCTCATTTCCTTGCCAATTCCTATGTACATAAAAGCCTTTTTCCGTGCTACTGGGCGACTCCTGAAATTCTAAAATCGCAAATTGTGTTGACCGAATCGGGATTTTGTGACACGCAAACGGCGCGTTGTGCACACACAACGCGCCGTTTTCTCGGACGGGCGACCCCTGCTAGGTTAAATGTGTATCGCACAAATGTCAAAATGTGCGCGCGTACAATCCAAGTTTACTGTACAGAGAGGACTCGCCCAATAGTGCCGAATTGAGTAATTCCACGAGTGAGAAATGCAGGGGTTTCTCGGTGATCACAGGTTATCATACCTTGCATTGCTGTTAGACACCTGTCCTAGACGGGGACGCGGCCACGAAGATGCCCAACAGTACAGTAAACGGATCATCCTTTCCAACAAACCCCACAGATCCTCTCCGTCTTACTCCAGTGCAGACACGCAAGGGCACCGACACAACCACAACACAGCATGAAAAGACGAGTGCAGATGGAACCAAAGAGATAGAATCAAATGAGTGTGTTATTCCAGGTTTTGAGGAAGTAATTGCCTGCTTTACGGGAGTGGAGGAAATGGTGAACAATTCGGGTATCGAGGATGCAGTTCGTCATTTGCACCGTGCAAAGCTCGAGTTGCTAACTGCACACGCTGAGCAGAGTCGTTCCGAGAGGCGCCAGACGCTTGTAAACGAGTATTTTGTGTGACCCCATTCATTAGTGCAAGATGCGAGTATTGCATGTTGTTGGAACCTTGCATGGGGGTGCACTACTCGGTGTGGTTGACTGTACACAGAGAAAACGTCGGCCGCCGCCCGGCCGACGAGACTCGACATCTACATCCTACCGAGCATGGGTCTGAATGAGACGCAGCAATAGAATAGCCATTTGGTCATTGATGGTTCTGACGGTGGCTGCTCGTTGGTGAAAACACTCATCGCACTATCACGATTGAGCTTAGCTCACAGCACACACTGTAGTTAGAGCTTTGACGGCGTCATCGCCGGCGTCCGGTGAGTACTGTACAAAGCATGCGTACAGCAAGGAGACGCACATTATGTGCGCAAGCATTTCCGTGGCAAAACTCATTTTTTGTGCACAAAAAAGAAATATATGACTCTAACACAAAAAATAATTTCCGGAGGCGCCCACTGTCTTTATTGAAGTCACAAGCATAGATGGGCTTCAACCGTGCAATCAGATGACCTTCTGGGGGCCACGCAGGGCCAGCACAGGTCGCGTCTTTTAAAACTATGTTTGCTCGCATCACATGCGGTGCTGGATTACGGTACAAGGCGTTTTAGATAATTGCAGTTTTCTCTTCAGATTAAGACCGTATCAATGAAGTCGTGCTGCAATACGACCCAATCATGATACTAGTATGCAACCGCCACCGCCACCCACTCCCCGCAAACATATTGTAATCACTTTCTTGTTGCTGTAGCACTGTCACTTGTGAGCGAGACCGCCATTGCGTCGCGCTGAGAGCCCCCTACTCCCAGTGCCGCGTATGCCTTGACTTCGGATGGATGAGTCGAAAGTCTTCTTAAGAGCGACGTTGTCTTGACTTGTTAACATATCCATCGTGGCATCGTTGTCCAGAAGGCGAAGGGGTAATTTGACGAATGGGCAAAGAAGGTTGGTCGCCAAGCATGCGTGACAGACCAGCAATTCCTCCATGAACATTTAAAAAA
This sequence comes from Chondrus crispus, assembly GCF_000350225.1. Lineage (NCBI taxonomy): Eukaryota > Rhodophyta > Florideophyceae > Gigartinales > Gigartinaceae > Chondrus > Chondrus crispus. Next base: position 74,892 of record NW_005178653.1, on the reverse strand, counting down.
CGGTGCCTGCCAGCAATGCCAAGCTTTGTACAGCGGTGCGTCACCAGACATCGTATCTTGGCTCACGTGAGATAATTTTGTCAGCCGTTCACGGCTGACAAAATTATGGCACAATATCAACCAGGGTGTGAAAGAATATGATAGCTAGTGATTTACAGAGGGCGGCTTGCACCATCGGCGACTGCTGCTGGCTGGTGCCAGCTGTGGTGCCAGCACCACCTCATACTCGAGACCATTCCAGCTCCCTCCGATCGGAGCAACGATCAATAAAACCAACACTGTTCAACTTGAACCACGGCTTTCGGCCACACAGGGGACAACCTGCGATATCAGCACATTGCGACAGTGCCAAAAACAGTTTGAGGAACAATGTACTGTAACGGAAAAAAAACGAATAATGTTGCATACGGTTATGCATTTATATCGCCAAACGCAACGCACAAGCTCCTGCATGTGTCGTGATATTGCACTCTAGTGATATTGAGGATCATGCCCAGTTCTCGCAATCTTCCGAAACACTTTTTTTTCATGTTTTTCAACAAAGCAGGCTTGGTACGAATTTTTTTGATTTATTTGGGTAGACTTTCCTCGGGGCTCAACCGAGAGACAAGTGTGTTGTCGCACGGGAAGCACTCCGGCCCTGTGGCCCTATGCAACGGACACGCATTGCTGTTATCACAGCGTATGATACTGTACAGATATCATAAAGGTATGATAGAGGTCGTACTCGCCAGGACTCACACGGACGGGGCGACCTGACGCTGCGGCTAAAACTTTAGGGTAGAGCTCGCCAAAATCTGCGGCGCTGCCCTGCCCACCCCTCTGAGTTTTATCGATTATAGTAGAATGTCAGTGGGAAGCGTAGGGGTTTGTAGGGCGGTCCCCCAGCTCTAGCGCCGGACAGGCAGTAAAGTTTACGGTCAAGTGTTGCAGCCCGTGCGACAATGCATACATGTCCAATCCCATACTACTGGTACAGGAGGCGACGTCATCTTCTTTGTCTTGTGGAGCATGCATCGCCAATCGTCTGCTTCACATCCGCCTTGTACTTGTTTGCTATGAATCCTCGCCTTCTTACAGAATACAAAACAAAACAAAACTCGCGACGATCATCTTTGACACGGTATGCCCGGATAGTATCAGCTACGACTTGCCCCGGAGGCTGTGACAGTGCCGTCAAAACTATTCTCTCTTCGTCATGCTCATTGCAACCCTCCGCGGTATCTTCTCGTCTCTGCCTACGGAACTACTCTAGTTGTTTTTGTGAATTTCTCGCGCTACGATGCCCTCCCTGCTTTCTTTGTCATTTCAATGTTATGATTCCCCTGCCCATACACTGCCTCTCTTTTCACGATCTCAACGCTCCGTGCGGGGACCGCATCTCTAAACTACACCTATGGACTTCAAAATGTCTCGGAAGGCAGTATCACGCGTGTACAGAGTACAGTGTAGAAATCTGCTGTTGCTTTCCCAATCTTGCGTGAGTTGTAAACGTTCACAGCTCTCTTGCGACGTCAACAAAGCTGCTCAGTATCATCTTTCTGAACAAGGAAAGCCTCATACGGCTTTGTAATAAACACCCACAGAGCATTCTTTTCGATACGCCTGCGCGAAGGACAACTCCTCTGTCCTCCTAAACCTATAAAACGACAAAACCCGATCCGCATCCCAGCATCTCCCCCACACCATCACTCACAACTTCAACCACCAACACATCGCCTTCCCCCCACTTAATCGCACTAACCCCATCTCCCAATATGGTCTCCGCAAAGTTTATCGCGTGCCTCGCCCTCTTCTTCTCCGCCGCCCTCGCCGGCGCCGCCCCCCGCCGCATCGTCAACGTCGTCAAAAACTTCGTCCCCGTCACCCGCCAGTCCGAGACCAGTGAATTCGCCGTCACCGAGACCACCGTCGGCTTCGGCCGTGTCACCAGGGTCGGCATCAGTGTTGTCCGAGGCGCCACCGCCACCCTAGATTTCGACGTTACCGTCACCGCCATCGATGCTGAGACCATCAACAACATGAGCTCCTCCTTCGTCGAGACTCTCACCGCCGAGGAGCGCGTTCAGTTCGAAGAGCTCGTCAGCACCTACGAAGGTGGCCTGGACCTTCCCCTCTTCAACCTTTTGGGCCTCAACTTCGCCGAGAGCATCAGTACCGAGCAGATCGCCGAGGCTGCCGAGAGCATCGAGAACTTCGAAACGAAATCCAGCGCCGTCGAGGAGATCCTCGACAGCGTCGTCGACAGCCGCATCAGGATCACCGGTACCTTGTCAGCCACCGGTCAGAGCAACATCCCGACTGTCGCTTTCGCTTTCATCGAGCTCTCCACCGTTACATTCGATGACGGAAGCAACCTTGTGGTGGTGTCCAACAACCCGTCTGACGTGGTTGCTGCGGATAGCGACGGTGCCGTTCTGCCGTCTGAGGGTGAGAGGCTCAACATTCTCTTCTGAGGAGATTTTTGGAGAGGTCCCGCTTGATCTTGACCGAGAATAAGTGTTGTTCAAAAAACCCAATTTAATCAATTCTAACAGTAGTAAAAGCAGGAAACCTTCACACTGCAGTTATCAATAAAAAGCAGACAGCAGGCTTGCCTCTTTTTTCACGCAATGAGAAACTTTATTTCGTGTCCCGCAAATGACAAGCGACTGCAATGAGAAAAGAGATTCTCAGAGAAGGTTGACATGCAAACAGTGAAAATCATATGATTGTAAGAAAAAACAACAAGCTCACTGAAAGACTTTGGGCCCTGGCCCGTCTAGCTATTGGTAGGCTTTGAATGCACCATCTATGTGCCTACAGTTATAACTACCTTCCAGTGTTTATCCGAGCGTGGTCTGAGAGATTCCATGAGCACCGATGACCTCGATCCTCCCAGGAGCAGGTGATCAGCGGCGACTTTATTGTACAGGTCAGAGGCTTACCTTATTGGCGTTGCCTTATTCAAGGTGCCTGCCTTACTTGCCTCTGGATAAAACTGCTTGTGTGCGTTGGGGTTGTGCAGGTTGGCCGAGCGTCGTTCTTGGGTTCTGGATGGAACCGCAATCCCCCCTGGACGTGAGTGCTGGTTTGCGCAAGTTGGTAGTAGGCGAATGTACATGTTGGTTTTGTGTTTTTGTACAGTGTGGCCCTCAGGGCCACACTGTACAAAAACACAAAAGTGGTTTGGTGAAAATGTTTGCGTATTGGTCCGTCGTTGGTATTCGCCGAAGTTTGGGTTCTCCTTTTTGTAGTGTGTCGTGCAGGTACTGTACCATTCAAGGGTAGTGATAGCGGACTTGAATGCATTTGCGGCGTGTGGTTGCCGCCATACTTTTTGCCGTTTGTGCTGCGGCGGTATTGTTATTGTACTCCGCCTACTGTACATGGTCGGGCGAGTGGTTAGAAACTGCGCTTCTGCGATCAGTTTTTGGCGCAATACAGTACCAAGGGTATGGTGAGGGTTGTTGCTTCCGCGGCTGCTACTGTACGCAAGGCTGTTTCGCATGTTCTCTTTGCGTCTACCAGCTGTTGGCGTACTTGTAGCAGCCAGTGGATGAGAGGAAGAGACGAGTTTGGCTGTTGTGTCGCGTTCAAGCAGCATCGCGACGTGCCTGGTACCTTTGAAGGTACCCTAAGGGTACTCCATTCCTGTGCACAGCACTGCACACTGTGCAGGGCACACTGACACGCTGGCCACGTGGCCGCAGAGAGCTTCTATCTGGCCTATGGTACACTTGTCATGCGTGTAGCACGCAGTATGACTAAGGACAGTTTAGCAATACTGTACTGTAGTGAATTTGCAGGGTACACTGCAAGGTTGCCCTTCGAGTGGTACAGTACTGTGTACATGTACAGCTTTACATTTGTAAATTTACTGGAGAGAAATCGGAATCTCATGTCCCTCCCTCGTTGCCGGCGCGCCTTCGTGAGACGGAAGCAGCAAGACGGCATGTTGCCCTCAATCTTAGGATAAACTTTACGCCCGCAGGGCGTATCCTAAGACGCTCTTATAAGATTGAGGGCAATTCTACATCTTCCGCGCCACTACGCAGAAACACACCACGTCTCGCGACGACCAGCGCCTTACGCCTGATGCGGTCTACTAGGGTACAGTACCCAAGGGTACCGTTTTTGAATCGAAGCCAGCCCCCACCTCCCCCGCCCCTACCCCCCGCCCTTCGCCCTAGGAGACGTGCCTCTCCTCATCTTGTGACCGACTTTCCCTCCGTGAAAACCCTCGCGTGCGGTCGTGTCGCTGCCTTGTGCACGACTGCACCGTCTTCGCCTTCCGTGTGCAGGCATCTCCATGAACGTGTTGCCTTGGCTGGTCGGTTGTGTCACTGCACACGCGACTGAATCATCCCGTTTGGGCCTGCCCGTGCGGCCGGTACCGCACCATCTACTGTACGAAACCTGTGATGGGGTTCACCCCACTTGCACAGCGGAAGAGCGTGCAGTCCCCGCGTCGCTCTCTCTGTCGCAGCCTGCGATTCCGGCGCGCGAGAACGAGATTCAGGGCGGCATGGAGAAATTCTACAGCATGTGTATTTGAGCTACAGTACAGCACTTCTTGCAATGCCCTGCGTACTGCCGTACTGTACTATATATATATAAGCACGTTGTGTTGTTTCAAGGATACAGTATTCACGTGCTTATCGTTAGTAGATCCGTCATGCACGTAGGATGTTCCCAGCAAGCCCTAGTAACCACCACAGCTAGCCTACACTGTAGGCTAGCTGCGGTGGTTACTAGGACGGTATTACAGATGATAGTGGTGTAGGGCCTACACCACTACGGTATCATCTGTAATACCGTGCATACCGTATGGTGTAGATATTGCTACTTGTGCCGATGTTACACGGGAGGCTCCTTGTCGACGCGAATAGAGATACCTACTGAAGCATTGCTCACTACAGTCAGTACCAAGGGTACAGTATACCATACTGTGCTTTATCCATGTGCTGTGCTGTATCTACGCACCGAAGCCTAGATAAGCAGCAAAAACGTGCTGGACTGGACGTTATCCTACGCCTAAGCTCCTGTTTAACAACACGCGACAAGTAGTCTGCCTTCCGCGGAAGTACTCGCCCAACTTAAACTTTACCGAATGCTACAGTACCCTAGGGTACTGTACATTGTGTCGATAATCGATTCGTCAACCCGAAACAAACCCTTTCTTGTTGAGTAAGGGTCCACGTAAATGACATAGATGTACATAGTGTACGAACGAAGCGTTCCACATTAGCCTTGCGTCTGTATTCAATTATATTGCTGCATGATGTTAGACAGTGTCATATCTAAATTATTTATAAAGGATAGCGGAGCTAGATATACCGTACATATTACGATTCAGTTCCTGAAACGTCCACCATTACGTACAGTAGCATCACGCAACAATGTTTTATGAGACATGCTCAGGCGCAGAGCGCCTTCTTACATATTCATTCCGCGCCTTCGCCTCGTGAAAATGTACCACTTGTTCGCAGAGAAGTACCCTTCAAGGGTAGATCCTCCACAATCACGTTCAGTAATGCCCATCGCGTCCGCAATACAGTACCCTTGTACCCTTGGTACTTATAGGGTACTGTGGGTCCGTGCATGTGACTGGAAGAGAATCGAAAGACGAATGCTCACATCGCTCACAGAACTTGGTATATATTGACCGCAGACTGTGCCGCAAAGAAACGTGTCCACTGCTGACTGTCGAGCCCTACTTTCATTTTGATAAGTTGTGCAAAGAGTACAATTTGCTTCAGGGAGTGCATCCAAAGAGGAGTGTCTTGTCTGAGGTTTGCGTCTTCTTCCCCGCTCACAGTCAAGTCAAAAATGGCCGTAAGGATAACCGCGATACGTCTCATCGTCCTGCTCACGGCATGGGTCTTATCTGCTCTCCCGGCGCACTCTCAAATCGATTCTATCAACACAAGACTCCCCACAATCAACAGAATCTGTGAAGCCATCGGCGTGCCATGCAACACAGGTTTGACGATCAGCGGCTGCCCAGAGGTGTGCGTGACAACGCTCGACACAGAGCTTGTTAGCAGGACGGAATCTGGCTTTGCCTGCCAAGTCGACGGAACCGTGTCTACCGTAGGAGATTGCGACTCTTGTCAAAGCTCCACAGGGACGCGCAGGCTCGATTTTGACAGCACCGGCACCTGTTCAAGACAGTATCTTGAATTGTTCCTGCAGGAGACCACGCCTGAGTTCATTTCTGGACTCGCCACTCTTTCGGAAGCGCAGTGCGCAGATGACACTGATGGCAATGTGTTTTCGCAAATGTTCATGGGCGAAGCAGGACGGATTTTCTGTGCAGCCTCGGGGATGGCGCCGAGCCAGGCACCAACGGACGCAGGCACAGTCACCCCAAGTCCGAGCAGCTCGTCACCCGCTTTCTCGACACCCTCTCCTTCTTCTTCTCCGAATACGTCTGCGACCGTTTCTGCCTCTCCATCGAGCTCTCCGGAAGACTCTCCGACCGCTTCTATTACCCCTGATACTGTTGCTATCTCAATCACGCCAGCAGTTGCGTCTACGAGCCCGTCTCATTCTATAGCTCCAGAATCAAGCCGTGAACGAGGGCGTCGGAGAAGCAGATCATTTTGCTCTCGCCAGATAAGGAGGTGCATACGTCCTCGAAACTCTCGAGGCCGGTTCCGTCGTGGACAACGGAATCGCATAATCACGAGATGCTGCATACGTTTTTGTAGATGCCAGTGGTCTACGTCCCGCCACTGTGTGCTCTCATGCAAGACATCCTTATCGCGTGCCCTCTAGAAAGAGTAACAGATTTCTGCGAGCTATAACTACATTGGCGTAATGAAAAGTGCATCGTTGAAATGTGAAGTCCGTTGTCGAAACAGTTCAAAGCGGACCGTCTTCAGGTATGACTCGTACATGGACAGTGATAGTGGAGTATGGAGTTGGTATGAGAATGAGCATCTTTCCAATAGCTCGGGTCGGAGAAATACCAAATCTGAGAGATTATTGCGAAGGGCTGACGCTCATCCTGAGACCAGGTCACCCACTTTATGGCAACTACCTCTCAGAGAGGTAGGGTGAGAATATGTGCGCTACTTCGCGACGCCGTCGTAAGCAGAATAGTAATTATCAGTTCAATAAACTGTGATGTGCACCGTGAACTGAGGAACGGCTTCGTTTAGCTAACCAAAGGACGATGGCTGCGCCCATAAGGCCTTGTCATGATTGATGGTTTCTGTCACATTACACATATCGCAACAAGAGTACTAATGACGGTTTGGGTATCCTTCCCCTGGTTCCGTGAGAGCCTAAGGGCATATTTAGTCCTTGAAACTCTTCCTCTGCAAGATTCTGAAAGAATTGCGCTCTGAACGGCGGCTTTCAGATTTTTCTTCTGACATCTTCTTCCTGAAAACATGAGGTCCTCACCATTGGAGAGATGCCCATAAAAACCGAAGTGCAGGTTTGGTGCAACAAGCACGGAGTCTCGATCTCTGCAAAAGTGAAGGACACTTGCCGCAGGCAAGCTAGTGGTCCAGTTGAGTCGATCATGTACAGCACACACTGACACACGGTAACAAACAGTACGTACGTATCCGCACGTTGCTCTTATTGAATATTTACCCTTGGGTAGCATCTTCAGAATGATAACTTGCCCTCGCTATGGTACATGTATATTCTCATGAATATACTGTATTCTGCTCGCTGTTATTGCCCTCATGGGAGCCTTGCCAGCTTGTGCCACTGTCCATGTCTTGCTGTCATGGCTTGATCTCATCTCCACCAACTCTATCAATCAATTCATGCGACGTTTTCAGTAGACACCCCCAACCACCCCGACGGCACAGGGGTATGAGATGAAACGTTGCCTGCTTCCGCCATGGTCAAAACCCTATGCAAGGTGTCGCCATTTCATTGGCGATGTGGTAAGCGTGTCCGCCGTATTGGACGCCACAGCGGCGAAATGCTGAGATCCCGTCCATGTTACAGTACTGTACTAGGGATTCTCGCGAGATATTCCTTTTGATTGCATACTCACTTCGCTTCATCTCTCTTGGCCAGCGAAAGCCTTTACGACTTCCTAGCTATGCCGCTGAAGTCTAGTGAGTCGGCTAACACATGAACCCCGTGTATGGAATGAAGGATACTCTCGTAAAACGTCAGCCGTGCGGCTGTGTCAATAGTGGAACCATTCCAGTTGTGCATCAATTTGTGATATTAGCTCAGCGTTGCAATTTTCCTGCCTTCGTCTCTGAGGACGCTCAAGACTGTCTTGCCACTTTTGAAGTTGTTCTCGGACTCTACTTAGGGAAGCATCGTTCAGGCTCCATGACTTCCCCTTGGAAGGGTAAGTCAGAACACCCTCAGCTGATCTCTGCAAGAACTCTGTTCCAGACTCTGCATGAGGATTGGTTGTCGGTCTCCTGCCACAGATAAACAATCAAGTGACATGGTCCTCTTAATCTGGATTCCTTGGATAAGGCGATCTTCAAATATCCCGAAGCGTGATTTTGCACAAGAGGGTCGCAGTGGGACGCTTTGTATGTGTTTTGCAGTTGTGAACCGGTACCACACAAGTGGCTTCATTCCCATTTGGGGTACTTTTCTGATGTGCGACAGGCTCAATCAGAATTGGACGACTTTCCTGGGTTTGAACCTCCCACCCAACATTTTTCTTCTTAGCGATAGCGTGGTGCAAACCCTATATAAAGCAGCGCATGTAATAAAGATCACCATTTCCCGTTCCTACTCATCTTCTGCAGCTAAAGAAGTGCCACCACCGTTCCAGTTGAACTCAGAGAAGAGTAAGAACCAACCTTCGCAGGATGCACTCAACCATCTCCATCTTTGTGGCTGCTATTGCCTCTTTGTTCTTCTTCTCTACGCACGCACTGCAAGAGGAAGGGCGATGCTTGTACAACGCCCGAGTTGACAAGAGGTGCGGCGGCACTCCTACGCCTACTCACCCTGACTGCTGCTTCAGGCCACCTGCGACATGTTCCGTCAGGTATACAGTGCAAGGGCGGTGGACATCGGAGATAGAAGAGCAACCAAACAACACCAACTGCGAGTCTTTATGTACGAAACATTTCAGAATGTGTGCCCTCAAGTGCAGATGCCTTGCGGCGAGGAAGTCGATTCGGGACGGGCGGTTCTGTAAGTGCGTTCCGGATAGCTTGAGGAAGATACTCCGGGACTGTTCCGTGACATGTAGAAGGGCGCTGTCGGTGTGCGTTACAAACTGCAAAAGTGGAGGCCCTTGCACGCTTGCGAGGACGTCGGTTAATTTCCAGCGCTCGTATGCCGGCAAGTGCGGGCGCATCTCGTGTGGCATTGGGTCCTTCACTGGGCGTCGCCCGCCTTTCTGCCCCGTTTGCCGCGGCGATCGATGTGTGGCTGCCCCAAGTGAGTAGGGAGATGTAGAAATCCACCTTTTTAGATGCAGTGATATGCATTGATTGAAACTTGAAGATGCTGTGTGAGTAAATTTGAATTCACTTGTTGTCGGAGAATTGGGTGTGCCTCACCTCTCCTTGTTGGCCGTTTGGGGAAGCTCGGCCCGTTTGATCTGAAGTTTTTAAAGACATAGACGACTGCTCCTCGACTCAAATTTAGCAATCATGAGTTTGTGTTTTCGTGGGAATCACTATGTTTAAAGTTTCGCTTCTGTCCTACAGCAAGTGCGATACTGGACTGCAGTCGATTTTTGACGTGTTAGAAGGGAATGAAGAACCCGCTGTTCACATATCGCTAACTGCGGTTAGCTGCGGTGTATTATCACACCATACCATGGCCTCAGGCATGGTTCATTGCTCCTCGCAAGCATTGCGAATATGGTCCCATCGTAAAAGAGGAAGACAAGCCTTTACGACTTCCCAACTGTGCCGTTGAAGTATAGTGGAGATGGCTAACACAAGCAAATAGCTTGTTGCATTCCCATCTGCTGGAGCCTTGGAAGTCCGTACGTTGCTTCCCCAGCATACCCGTTTCTCTCCGCTCGGGCTCTCGGGCCGGACACTTTCGTCTCATCCGACGTCCTCGGGGCCTTGCAACTCTATAGTGCTCGACTGGTAGACGTTTGTGCACTTGCCCACTGCGCTCACTGTCCGCGACTGCGCAATAGCCCGTCAGCTCGTCTCTGTCTTTCGGCAGTGGTGCTCCTGCTCCTTCCAGGCCTCCGCGAGCGAGACGAACGTGTGCCGCTTCGTTTACGTCTATGTTCTCGCTGGCGAGCCTGGCGTCCTCCTTCAGCGCAGACTCCTTTCCTAACAGCTCAACCCTATGCTCTTCCACCTGTTAATTAACTCATCTCTCTCACTCTCATCCTGGCAGACCCCCCAACGCATCGCCGCGACAGCCCGAGTATAGCTCCCTCCGTCTGCGGCTAGCCCGGACAATCCACCGTACGGTCTTCCAAGTTTATGGTTTCGGGCCTCAATACGCATCAGCTTTATGTCGATTTCTGACATGCTGTGAACGGCCATCTGCAAATACTTCATGACTTCCTTCTCGTCGCCAATCCCCAATACGTCTGCCTACTTCTGTATGCTGTCTCGCGGCCTGGCCTTACCGTACATCGTTGTTGCACCTGCAAGGCAGGTTCAGGTGTTTAGCTAGGTCTAGATCCCGTAGCATATTTCTAGAGGCGCCACAGGAGACAGTAGGCCGATACTGGCGGGTAATTTTTTTCCTTGGGACACACATGCATGAGGGGACAGGAGGACACCGAAACGAAAGGCGGCGCACGCGGCGGAGGGATTAAAAAATTGCCCCGCCCTGGCAGAGGGCGGGGGGCATCACCATGCCCATCGACTTGCCAGGAGAGAGAAGCGGACGCGAGTTGAGTCCTCCCTTACCTTTCCCCGTCCTTCACATGCCACCACACGTCGCACCAGAACCATCACGCAAGCGCTGATTCTTGTTGAACCCTGACGAACACCCACCAAATTGGCTGACATGCAAGGTCTGTTCGCTGAGGTGCGGATGTGGAAGTAAAGATGAGATGTCGAGACCAGGACAGGTTGTACAATTCGAAAGCTAACCATGTCGTTTGAAACGGGCCTCAGCTCAGGGTTTGTGAGGAAGATGATTGCCACTTCTACACAAAAGACGAATGAGAGGATGGAAAATGCGAATATCAGAAGCCTCGTATGAGTTTGAGGTGGTTTTGTGAATTAGTGTTCTTGTGAAAAAGATGGTGTACGTTGAAGTCTTGAATGAGTTCGATGACGTGCTTGACTGAAAACCCGAAGACCCCAACCCTTCCTTTGTTTGTCCGAAGAAGAAATGCAGAAGCTGTGCTCTCGATGATGAGTAAAATCAGGAGAGAGAGGAAGGTGATGAGGATGTTGTCTCTGTTTTCGGTCAAATCCCTTCGAAATGGGCCAGAAACTAGCTTTCCCACCGTAAATGCATCGCTCAGGAATAGGTTCATATCCGTGGAATTCGTGGCGTTGACAAAATGGTTTTCGTTGTCGTAAGCCACAACGAGATATGGGTTGTCGTTGTTACCGACGACCTGTTCAAACAAGGGCATCGTTTGAGGTCGGTTTCTTGAAGATTTTGTCTCCAAGACTATGCTCTCCTATGGCGAGAGACAGAGGAATAGTAAATCTACTGGGGCACGTATGTAGCGAGGAGGCGAATGGGTAACACATGACGAAAATAAACGGCGCTTCGGAAAAACCACGAACGAGGAAGACGGTTGAGCCATTGGAGGCCTGGAAGATGTTGGTTCGTTGCGAGTGTGCTGGTGACACTCTGAGGCCACGGGCGTTTTCGAAACTAAGAGAGGTCCCACAGAGACGTCTACACTGTATGAAGACCCCCTTCCAGGTTCGGAGAGTCACCAGACGAAAAGGATAAATTCAGGAGAGCAAGTGGCCAATGGGGATTATACCTTTTCGCCACCCGGAAAGAGAGAGGAGAACATTTCGCGGCCTATAGATAGCGTAAACCACGAGGTTACGAAAAGTTAGTTCAAGTCTGTCCTGCCACAAAGATGACAAGCAGGGGCGCGAGATGGTGAAGTGGCGAGGTGAATCACGTCTGCGAGACATGGATGACAGTACTGTACGTGGAGAAATTTATAAATTAAATATCTCTTTAGCTTGCTCCCCTCCGCTCTCTGTTTTATACATGCAATGAATTCATGTACCCTTGAAGGGTACCTCAAAAGCACTACTAATCAAGGAAACCGACAAAGGCATTTGCAAGGATACAGTAGCGCGGGAAAACGTACAGAACAGTAATAAGCATCAGGTACCAAGGGTACCGTACCTGCAAGCCACTTGAAGGCAAAGCAATGAACACCTATCAAAGGGAAGCTCGATGACGAGCTGGGAAATGGAAGTTTTGGTAATATCAATTACAGAACAGAACGTAAAATTCGCAAGCAGGTGAGGAAAAATGTTCCAATAGTGTCGTCGACATATGTAGCAATGGAGACTCTACCCTTCGAAGGGTAGCGCCTACGACATACAGTGTGAAAACCACCCTCAGGGTGGCCGGTCCTGACAAAGGATTGTGTTTTTTCAGACAGTAGTTTGAGAAGTGGAACTAAATCACATGAGGTGACGAGGACAAGCATGAATGATTCTGTGCATCTGAGCGTCGAATCGTGGCCGGTGGGCAGCTCTGCCAACTATAATACAGTGTACTGTAGTAGATGGCACATCACTACATATCCACTGATGTCACTTTCAAATGTGGGGAGAAGACTGCGAGATAATCGCAAGCGTTCCTGCAGGGTGTTTATGGTCCAGATGCGCCACAGCTAAAGTTTATCTGGCACTACAGTACAGTGCAACTGACGCCTCGACTGTCGGCCGTCTTCAAATCTCCCGAAGCGTGGTTTTGCACAACAGGGTCGCAGGAGGACACGCCTTCTATGTGTTATACAGTTGCGACTCCGCAGTACAGAAGTGGTTTTCGTCCCCATTTGGTGTCCTTTCTTATCTGTGATAGGCTCAATCTTAATTGGAGGACTTTGCAGGGTTTGAACCTCCCATCCAACATTTTTCTCCATAGCGATAGTGCAGTGCAATCTCTATATAAAGCAGCGCATGTAACAGAAATCACCACCTCCCGTTCCTGGCCATCTTCTGCAGCTGAAGAAGCGCCATCGCCGTTCCTGTTGAACTCAGAGAAGAGTAATTACCAGCCTTCGCAGGATGCACTCAACCATCTCCATCTTTGTGGCTGCTATTGCCTCTTTGTTCTTCTTCTCTACTCACGCACTGCGAGAGATAGGGCGATGCAGGTACCGCGCCATAGTCGCCAAGAGGTGCGGGGGCACTCCTACGCCTACTCACCCTGACTGCTGCTTCAGGCCACCTGCGACATGTTCCGTCAGGTATACAGTGCAAGGGCAGTGGAGGTCGGAGATAGAAGAGCAACCAAACAACACCAACTGCGAGTCTTTATGTATGAAACATTTCAGAATGTGTGCCGTCAAGTGCAGATGGCTTGCGGCGAGGAAGTCGATTCGGCACGGGCAGTTCTGTAAGTGCGTTCCGGATAGCTTGAGGAAGATACTCCGGGACTGTTCCGTGACATGTAGAAGGGCGCTGTCAGTGTGCGTTGCAAACTGCAAAAGTGGAGGCCCTTGCACGCTGGCTCGGACGTCGGCTAATTTCACGCGTGAGTACGACGGTAAGTGCGGGCGCATCTCGTGTGGCATGCAACCCTTCACTGGGCTTCGCCCGTCTTTCTGCCCCGTTTGCAGCGGTGATCGATGTGTGGCTCCCCTAAGTGAGTAGGGAGATGTAGAAATCCGCCTTTTTAGATGCATTGCTATGCATTGATTGAAACTTGAAGATGCTGTGTGAGAAAATTTGAATTCACTTGTCTAAAAATCGGGTGTGCCTCACATCTCCTCGTTGACCGTTTGAGGAAGATCGGCCCGTTTGATCAGACGTTTTTAGAGACTTAGACGGTTGCTCCTCGACTCAAATTTAGCAATCATGAGTTTGTGTTTTCGTGGGAATCACTATGTTTAAAGTTTCGCTTCTGTCCTACAGCAAGCGCGATACTGGACTGCAGTAGAGTTTTGACGTGTTTGAAGGGAATGACGTACCCTCTGTTCGCATATCACCAACTGCGGTTAGCTACGGTGTAATATTGCACCATAACATGGCCACTGGCAGGCCGGTGGCATGGTTCAGTGCATTGCTCCTCGCAAGCAGTACTAACATGGTCCCATCGTAAAAGTGGAAGACATCGAATGAACCTACAGTACGAGGATGTGTATGGGGCGGTGGACACTTGGGCTGTGCCGCCTTTCAGATGGAGTCGCGTGAGAGCAGCGTACGAGTACGACTTTTCCCACAGCCGTGAGCTCATTTCCGAAAGCCATACAGCCGTACCAGCCTGGTACGGCTGTTTGGCTTGCAACAGTATGTACGCGTCAATGTATACTGTGTGTATAGGGGTGAAACTCCACGGGAAATAGCACGCGTCTGTAAGCACTTACTGACAGCTGGGCGTCTCGCTGTACCCGCCTCGCCGCCGACCCATAAGTAGTAGAAGCGAGCTGTCCTATCCCGCTACCTCTCCTCCCCATGTTTATTTCTCTTTGCGAGAAATTCCCCTCAGCAAGCGAGGCCGTGACACATTCTACGGAGTGCGGCCGGAGCACTCAGAGAGATGACTGAACAAGCAACTGACCCGTCCGAAGTCCCGCCGCCCCCCGCGGTCGTGCAGCCCGCGCTGGCCGTGAGGGCCGCCTGGGAAAGCGCGGTTCCATCGCGTCGGGACTACGGGGATGTGGGATCAGAGCTAAGCTCTCTCAAGATAGTAGGAGAAGGAAGCGTTTTCGAGCGGGGGCCCCATGTGCCCGTCACGCACATGGGGTACTTCAAACCCCCCGCGGACGCCTTCTTCTCTGAGTTGAGATCGAGGGACCGGCGGTCGGCTAAAGAATGGGAATACATCAACGCTGCCGGAGTTTGGACTGAGCTGGGTGTGTCGGCTTTAGGGGTGGCCAGGGACCAGACGGAGTACGTGCCAAGCCTAGCGCGCAAGTTAGCTCTAGCGGAGAAGGCGATGAAGGCCGCGCTCGAGTTGTTGTCTATGAGGGCGCAGTACTTTAGGGAGATCACTGAGCAGGGAGTTGAGGCTGCCCGGCAGATGTCCTTCCTGGTGGAGCAAGGACACGACGCTGTGTTCTCTGAATCCTACCGCTCCGGCAGGGAGGCGTTGACGAGAAACCTGGAGGTCGAGGCTGCGAGGATGCTGGCCAAGGCGCGGTTGGAGAGGGCTACGGGGAACAGAAACAATGGACCCCCGCAGGCGGAGTCCAGTGATCAGTGATGCCGAAAGACGGAGCCGGTGTCGCCGCAATGAGACGGGGAGGAGCACCATTGTGGCGCGGAACGGCCCTCAGGGCGGACGCTTGGCGTTCGGAGGTGAGGGCCAGTGAGTACCTGACGAGGCAGATCCGTTACGGGATATTGGATCTGCCTTCGGTGCCCTTTGAGGAAGGGTTGGTACTAGGGGAGCTCCCCCAGTCAGAGGAGGACAGGACGTTTGGATGGGATGATCTGGAGAGGGGGTGCAAAGAGGGGCTATACGAGTTCGTGGGGTACGAAGAAGCGATGGATGCGGCGCAACGTGGACGAATGGTGTCCTCAGCTTTCACTGTGTGGCAGGGGAAGGGCGTCGACAGGCGCGGGCGATTTGTAATTAATTTCAAACGCCAAAGCAGGCACTGGGAGAAGGGGTCCATCAAGATGGAGACACTGCAGTCATTCGCCACACAGCTGCAAGGTGGGGATACACTAATGTCGTGGGACATTAAGAGTGGGTACCGCCACTTCTATATCCACTCGCGCATGCACGAGTTCTTCCTCTTCCGCTACGACGGTTTCTTCTACCGTTGCATTGCCCTGCCGTTCGGGTGGGGCCGGTCCGTGCTGTGGTTCACCAAGCTTCTGCGGCCGCTGGTGCAGCACCTGTGCGAGCGCCTGGGGTACCGCGTGCTGCCCTACATCGACGACTTCGCTTGCGCGCCCTCTCCGCTGGGGCGCCCGTCAACGAGAAGGGACTGTGCAAGAGCGGGGCGAAGGTTGGCCGGGTTCTTCGGGCGGCTGGGGCTGGTGCGGCACGAGAACAAGGGATGTTGGGAGGGGACGCCGGTCCTGGAGCATCTGGGCTGCGTTATCGACACCGAGAAGATGCGCGTGTTCGCGTTCGAGAAGAAGGTTCTAAGGCTGCGGTGGCTGGCGAAGGAGTTGTTGCTGGGCGCCCAACTCAACCGGCGACTGGTGTCGCTCCGCAAGCTCCTCCATTTCTGCGGCGTCACCGCGTCCATGACCCTCGCGCTCCCGCTTTCCCGCTTCTACACTCGCAGCCTCTACTTCGACATGACCCTCGCCGGGCTGCGAGCAGCGGAGCGCGAGGAGCGAGGGCCAAGTACGAAGGGGGGCCTTGTTGCGAGCGAGTTCTGGGACGTACCCGCTCAGAGAGACCAGAGGTTCGCTCCGATCCGAGCTGTGCGCAAAGAGATGCAGAAGGTCCGCCTGTGCCGGCAGTCGCTTCGCGACCTGCGGTACTGGCGCGCGCTGACGGGCGAGGAGGGTCGCGATCTCGTCCGCGTCGCTCCGGACCTGGCGATGCACTCCAACGCTGCCGACGTGGGCTACGGAGGAACGCTCGGCTCGGATGTGCTGGCGGGATCGCAGGGTTTGTGGGAGGGTCAAGGTTTCTGGACGGCGGCCGACCGCGTGCAGTCGATCACTTTGAGGGAGTTGAGGGCAGTTGGCATGTTGCTGCAGCGGCACTTCGCCGCGTACGTCAGCCGGCCGGACGTGCGCAAGCTTCTGCTGCACGAGGACAACTAAGCCGTCTGCTTCATCCTGAACGCGATGGTGTCCTCGTCCAAGCCGATGATGGCGGAACTCCGGCGGCTGCACGTCATGATGCGAACGCTTGGGGTGTCGATCGAAGCCCGCTGGCTGCCTTCCGCCGTCAACCGATTCGCCGACGCCCTGTCCAGGACTTGGGACCCGGGCGACGTGCAGGCGACGACGCAGCTCCTGGCATCCATACAGGACGAGCACCGGCTCGACTCATTGGTGTTTGCATCCCGGCCGCTGGGCGAGACGGCGGTGGCACGCCGCAAGTACCTCGCGACGCAGATGACGGAGGACTGGGGCGACGGGAGGGCGCGGCTATGGAACCCCCGTTCGATCTCCTCCCGTTGGTCGTTCACAAGCTCGTGGCGGATGGTGGGAAGGGTGTCCTGGTGGCACCCCAATGGCCAGCGCAAGCTTGGCATGCGCAGTTGGTGGCTCACGCCACCAGCTACAAGATCCTACAACCGGACGACGTCGCCTTCTCTCTACTGCGAAGTACGAAGAAGGGCAACGACGCCTGGTCCGTCGTACTCGCAACGATGGCGTAAGGCTCGCATGGCAGGAGGGGATAAGAGATGCTGTGATGTCGAGGTGCGGGGATGATGGCGCTACCGGTGCGGCCCAAGCGGCCGCAGACCTCCTCGCTGGCTTCGGTTGGACGGCTGGGACCTGGCTCAACCGATCGAGCCAGATCAAGAAGTGGTTTGGATTCTGCGAAGAGGATGGTAGGCCTAAGCTAGGTGCGTCCAAGGGCGATGTCCTCGCTTACATCGGGTACCTGCATCTCGAGGGGCGCATAGGTCCGACATCGATCGCCCAATACGTAACAGCGGTCTCGCGTTACCATGAGCTCCTTCATGCACCATCGCCCACTCACACGCCCCTCGTCTTCGCCCTGGTAAGGGCCTACGCAAACAAGCACGACCTCAAAGGGGTCGTCCAGAGTGCACGTATCGGTCTCTCCGCCGGCCTGGTGAGGCAATTGGTCGTCTATGGCCTGCAGACCTCCGACGTCGACGAGGTCGGGTACTGTGCTTGTCTGCTCTTCGCTTTCGCCTTTCAGTGTCGCTCCGTATCAGTTGCGCATCTCAAGGACAGCGACATCACGGTCTCTCCGATACTCGTGACGGCCGTCCTGACTCACCGCAAGAGCAAATCGCGCTCTCGGCCACTGCGGCGACTGCGCCTGCAGTTGCAGACCAACCCCACTTGGACACAAGCCGACTCTCCCAATGTACTACTTCGCAAGTTGGTCTCCGTTCGGCTGGCGAACCTCGGATTTTTCAACCTTCGCGACTCTCAGAAGCTCGGAACCGCCGACCTGGGGATGGCCTTGGAACATGCGCTCGCTCTGTTGAATGTCAAGGCACCGTCAGGATGCTACTATGCCTCGCATAGCGCGCGCATTGGAGGTTTTAATGAGCTCCTGGTGCTGCAGTTCACGCGGGAATGGATCATGAACCGGCTCGATTGGGCCTCGCAGAACATGTTCAACGTCTACTTTGACAGTCGCATTTCTGTCACCGCCGCTTCGGAGTGGTTCTTTGCGCATATGCGGACACTGCCCGTCTAGCGCATCTCCGTGCATCAAGCTATGGCTTTTCTATTTGCCCCCTTCGCGTCAATGTACACTGTGTGTATAGGGGTGAAACTCCACGGGAAATAACACGCGTCTGTAAGCACTTACTGACAGCCGGGCGTGTCGCTGAACCCGCCTCGCCGCCGACCCATAAGTAGTAGAAGCGAGCTGTCCTATCCCGCCACCTCTCCTCCCTATGTCTATTTCTCTCCCACCCGTCCCCGGCACAGCCGCCCTCGTGTCGTGTCTCCTTTTTCATCATGTATTTTTCTTTCATTGTTTTCCTTTTGAATCTTTCTTCCTTTTTAATGTTTGACTCGTCCTCTTCTACTGTAGCGCTACTGTACCTTGTTGGATCCTGTTTAGCAGATGTCCCACTGACCATCAACCATCGTAAAACTACGAATATCTTCAGTACCTGATACAACCAAGTACTACCATGTTGTGCCCGGTCTCCTGGGCACTGTCAAACCAAAACGTTTATTTAATCTGGAGCGCTCGCTGAGAATCCACTCAGCTACACGAGAATCCACCCGATGCTCACCGCTCGTCGAGAGTCCACTCGACGTCCAGGTCACCTCCTGCTGCCCCACTTTTCTCTGTTCCTCCCCGCCGGGTTCCCTTTTATTCTACCTACCTTTCCTCGTCACCGCGTCCCGCAAGCCCTGGGGTCTTGCACCCACATCTGGTTCCCCGCCTTTCCTTTCGCCTACTGGCCCTTCCCTTCGCCTACTCCCCGCTCCTTTTCCTTTCGTGGTCCCCCGACACTTTCCTTTCGTCCCTCACGCGCAATTCCCGATGCGCAATTCGCCGTGCCGGCCCATGCATCAACAGCCGACAAGCCTTCTTTCTCTTCGCAGCAACTATCGCCCCGCGTTCGAGCCGGCACAGACTGACACGTGTTTAATTTCCCAGCATTCGACCCTTTGCCAGCTTTCCACGGTCCGCGCTCACCCATTACGGATCAAGCAGGTGTTGAGGTTCGCTGGGATTTAGGTCGCTGCATCAAAGTGGCGTGTTGGAGCTGTGTGTGCATCGCTTCGGGGTCGTTCCCGATTTGTTGAGAGACGCATTCGCCGTCTTGTCCCAAGCAGCGACAACCGCTTCCGGTAGGTCGTGTTCTTTTGTCCATCGCGGCGAGCAGCGCCCTCCCTCCCAGCTGCACTTTGAAAAGACGCATGACCGCGGCGCCATCCGGTGCTGAATCCTTGACGCCCTGTATCTTGCGAATCAGACGCAAGCTATCAGGGAAAACCCCGTCTCTCGGTTCGCCAGTTTCCTTCGCGGAGCCACTGATTCTTGCAAGCGGTTCGCGTGTACGCGCGCTGATCGCATGCCTTGTTCTGAAAGCAGAAGGTAGCTCGTAGGAGACAACTTCTTGCGCACGACATACGGGCCTATCTATGGCCGGGCAATCTTGCTGCCCTCGAGCGCGACCAGAGCCGGAGACCAGACAAAGACTCTGTCCCCCACAGCGAAACAGGTGCCGCGCATTGCGGCATTGTACTGCGCAGCAGCGCGTCCTCTCTCCGTCCTTCCTCGTCTCAGAAGAGACGCATATAGCATCTGGAGGTGGGATGGGAGGTCGTACGGTTCCCTTGATATGCGTTCGAGCTCTCTAGGTCCCCATGACATAAAAGGCTCGATTCCAAACATAGCCTCGTACGGGCTTATCCCGGTTGCCCTGCTCTTACCTGAGTTATACCTAAAGCATGCAAGAGACACGTGGTTGTCCCAATCGTCTTGGCCTGTGCTGACGAAGCACGCGAGGTCTTGGGCAAGCGTACGATTGAACCTCTCCACGCATGCGTTTGTCTGAGGATGGAAGGCCGAGGTCGTCACTCGCCTCACGCCCAGGGCCTCGGCCATCTCAGACACGACTCTTCCGATAAAATTGGGCCCTCGGTCCGACAGAAGGCATTCTATCGCAACGAAGATGCTGATCCATTCGTCAATTATGGTACTCGCAATCGTCTCGGCTTTTTCGTCCGGAATGGGGACAGCCCGAGCGAAGCGGGTAACCGTGTCAACCAGGACAAGGATCTTGATGTTGCCTCTCGTCGTCCTTGGCGTAACTGTCTGAACGTCAGCAGCGACCTGCGAGAATCTGCGTAAGGGATGGTAAACCTGCATGGGCGCGTTTCGTGCAGGCTTCGAAGCCTTTACCCCGGCACATGGCACGCATTCCCTCACCATCGACTGAACATCCTCCTGTCAGCTGGGCCACCAAAAACTCCCCGCAATCCTCTCTTTTGTGCGACGGAGGCCGTAGTGACCGCACAGTTTCGACCCGTGAGCAAATCCCAGCACAGAGGCCACCAAAGAGCGAGTGACTACGACCCGATATCGTCCGCGAACCTTGGTGCGTAAAGGCCCTGGCGGTCTATGATGCGTCTCTCCCCCCCGCCGTTTCGAGCAAACCTGAGCTCCTCTGCACACTCCTTCTCTTGCGCGCTCCGAATCTCTTCGGGGGAAGGTACCCCCAAGGGGGATCAGGGTTTTGCCGGCTCCTCAATTTACCCCGCTGTCTCGTGGGTGTCCCCCGCTGACTCGATTTCGCCGAAGCAGCGCTGACAGAGCGGCTTTCTAACTGCATCCCTGCTGAGGGAGTCCGGGACCACCATTGTCGACCCGGGAGTGTACTTGACCACAAACTCGAAGTCTTGTACTTCGACCATCCACCTCGCGAGCCTGCCCCTTAGCTCTTTTAAGCTCATCAACCACCTCAAAGAGAGGTGATCTGTCTCCACGATTAGGTCCGGCTCGCCATGGAGGTAGCACCTCCACTTCTTCAGCGCGTGCACAATCGCCAGGCACTCACGCTCAGTCACGGTGTATTTCATCTCCGCGTCCGTCATCTTGCGGCTCGTGAACGCCACAGGTCGCCATACAGCTGGGCTAGACTCCTGCAGAAGCACACCTCCCAACCCGTATCCGCTGGCATCGGTTAGCATTCTCTTAGCCGCACCCCTCCGCGGGGACACCAAAAAATCTGGGTGTCTCAGTACTCCCTTGATGTGTCTCCAAGCTTTCGTCTGGGCATTTCCCCACCTCGAGCTCCAATCTGGTATCACTAATCTCTTGCCCGGCCGCTTGCGTTTGTTGAATCCCGTGCCGCGCAGCACGGCGTAGAGAGGTCTTGCGGCATCGGCGAAGTGGTCTACGAACTCAGAAAAGTAGTTCGCCAATCCCAGAGACCTCATCAAATCCTCACCATTTTGAGGTTGGCGAAGGTCACGGATGGCCTGCACATGCAAATCAGAGGGTTTTATTCCCTGTGCTCCAATTCGATGCCCCAGTACCTCGACCTCCCGCACCCCAAAGGCGCACTTAGAAAGCTTCAGACGAGCCCCTGCGGCTATAAACGTGTCAAGGACCGATTTTACGCACAGCAAGTGGGACTCAGCCGTTTAAGTCCCCATACTAATGTCATCCATAAATGCCCACACATCGCGTCCCCTCCTACTCCCTAGAACGGCATTGACCACTCTCTGAAATACTGCAGGGGAGTTCTTCAGCCCTTGGGGCAGCCGCACATACCTTAGCAAACCAATGACCGTGCGAATCGCAGTGTAGTCGCGAGAGCCCTCAGCCAGGCTCACTTGAAAAAACCGTCCTTTAAGTCAAAGGTAGAAAAGATGCGTTTGCTACCCATCCAGTCCAGAGTGGAGCGCACATCCTCCATTGGGTATGAGTCCCCCACTGTGACGGCATTCAAACCTCGGAAGTCTGATGTGACCCTCGCAGACCCGTCCTTTTTCCGGACGAACACATTGCACGCCGCCCAAGGGGAAGACGCGTGCTCCACGACTTCCATTCTCAAGAGCTTCTGCATCGCTGTTCTCTCGAGCTCTTCCTCCTTTGGGGACCCGCGTCGCACCGGAGAGCACACGGGCTTTGCATCTGCGACCAATGTGATGGTGTGTTCCACCCCCTTGATGTGGCCTAGTCTCTTGAAAACCCCTCGCCGTGTCCACAAAATATGCCGAAGCCTCTCCCGCATCGCGGCTTCTCCGTGAATGGGACAAATCCTTTTCCCGGATTGCGACATCCACGCCTGCGTCGTTGATTGCCCCGGCAGTTTCCATATCCAGTCGCACGTCCCGGCGCCGTGACACTCTCCCCTCGAGCCTTCTCTCCTCCACGCTGATTCTTCCCCTCATTGTCCCCAGATTCAGGACAAGGCCATGCCGTTTCCAAAATTGGCTCCCGAGCAAAAGCTTTGACGGCAGACAAGAAGCCACCCGCACTGTTTCCATAAAAGGCTGTCCCCAGAGCTCAAAATGCAGTTTCCCTTTCCGGCACACGGCCATGTCCTTTCCATCAGCAGTGACTGCACGAAAACTGTCTGCGACCCACACACCGCTGTGCCCCTCGAACCAACCCTGATCGACCCACACAGAGCGTGCCCCTGTATCCAAAGGCACCCAGCCCGTTTCCCCACCAACCTTCACTTGGACGGCGACATCCTCCCGTCCACCTGGACCATCCCCAACGCAGCGGCATATAGCTTCCTTCTCTCCTGCTACTGCCGCTAGGGCCTTAGTCACTAGTTCCGGTGGGGAATCTGCGCCTCGCTACCGAAAGCGCTCCCACTTCCTTTCCCCGTTGGTGACGGTTCTTTGCCACGCATCCTGGAGGGCTTTTCGGGGCAGCTCGATGCAATGTGTCCCTTCAGCTCGCAGCGGTAGCACTTTGCGGTCTCCGTCCAATCCGCGCCTTTTCCTCCTTCTGTTCGAGCGCTAATTGGGGCGGCTGCCCCGTGTCCCCCGTCCAGTGGTCCTTCCGAGGCCTGCAGGACGCGTTCGTTGCGGAATCGCGTGCGACTGCCTTCGGAAGTCCGCGTCAGGGTCATTATCGATATCCGCGCCGTAACCTCGTCGAAGGTCCCGGGGATCGACAAAGCCAAATTCCGCATATTGTGGGGAGCGACTGCACGAAGCGATCTACCATAATTTCGTCGGGGACAGCGTCGGGTGGCATCAATGCGACAGCCCGCACCCGTCCAGCAAATTCGCTCACGAGTTCCTTGCTCTCATGCCACGAGATAGTGTCAAACGTCAGACGCAGGGCCCTCCGATGGCTGGCATTGTAAAGCCTATGGCTTACCTCCTCCCATAGCTCGTCTGCCGTTGATTGTAAGTTCTCAGCGGCGACCGACTCGTAGATGGCCAAAGGGCATTCCGAAAACGCGCAAGAGAGGAGACGGCGGTGCGTTCCCGCTGCTACAGGAAAATCGTGGCAAAGGCGAACCCACGCCTTTCGTGCAGCGAAAATATTGGCATCCCCGGGTTTCCATACCCGAACAGAGTCCATCCCTTTGGAATAAATCTTGAAGGCTGCATGTGGTTCCAAAAGGCATGGCGCCGCGTCTTGGTATTGAGATGCTCGCATGCGGACGGAGGGTGGGTGGCTCTCCCTCGCACCAATTTGTTCCTCATCAACAGCGTTTTTGCCACTTGTGCTATGGTAGAGTCTTATGCACGCTTCCACAGCGACACCCAGATTCGAGACAGACTCTCCAACCTGTACCACGGCTGCCGTGTTCCTGTTCAAGTGTTCCGGGATTCGGCCCATCACTTCTTTTACTGAAACAAGCGCATCGCACAGTTTTGCATTTGGATCCTCGCCTGATTCCTGAACGCTTCGTCTTTCTGTGGCTTGAGCGGGGCCCACAGGCGTCACAGGGCTTGTAAGATTCCCCACGGATGCACCTTTCTCTTGGCCAAAGCGAGTATCTTCGCCTTCCATGTCGAGCTTCTCGTCCGATGTTGTGTCGGCCCTTTTGTCCAGTTTCCACCACCGACGCAAGTTTGTTTCTCTTTGCTCGGCTGACTCCACTTACAAATTTGTAAGGTTGTGCCCGGTCTCCTGGGCACTGTCAAACCAAAACGTTTATTTAATCTGGAGCGCTCGCTGAGAATCCACTCAGCTACACGAGAATCCACCCGATGCTCACCGCTCGTCGAGAGTCCACTCGACGTCCAGGTCACCTCCTGCTGCCCCACTTTTCTCTGTTCCTCCCCGCCGGGCTCCCTTTTATTCTACCTACCTTTCCTCGTCACCGCGTCCCGCAAGCCCTGGGGTCTTGCACCCACATCCGGTTCCCCGCCTTTCCTTTCGCCTACTGGCCCTTCCCTTCGCCTACTCCCCGCTCCTTTTCCTTTCGTGGTCCCCCGACACTTTCCTTTCGTCCCCCATGCGCAATTTCCGGTGCGCAATTCGCCGTGCCGGCCCATGCATCAACAGCCGACAAGCCTTCTTTCTCTTCGCAGCAACTATCGCCCCGCGTTCGAGCCGGCACAGACTGACACGTGTTTAATTTCCCAGCAACCAGGTACTGTACATGCTGTCGAGCGCATGCTCTCGACTGTAATTTGGCGAAAGCCAACAGTCCAATGAAAAGGCTCCATGGCCGCCGCCATCGCTCGATTGTTGGCAGATGATGATTTAAGGTACGTACCATTGTAGAATTAATGATTAATCACTATTCTACCGATGACGGCGCAGCGGAGCGGGGCGCACCAGAGTTTGCCCTGGCTAACATAAAGTGGGGTGGGTGCCCGGGTCACTGTAGACCCGACGACACTCGAGCGAGGGCAGACAATTCCCCCGATATCCCTGCTTGCTCGTTACATAAAATGTTACCGAAGGTGCCGAAGGTCGTCCAGGCCGACATGGCTGATGTCAGCCAGTATGTCAACATACTGTGCAATGGTTGCTGAAGAGAAGCGGCCAATGATCAACTGCCAAGTTACAAATTTCAGGTAGATGTACTGTTTTCAGAGGCACTAATTTTGCCTGCATATTAGATGTTTGCATCCTTCTGGCGAAGGTGCACAGCTGGATAATAAACGACGTTGGCGTTGGCAAGTGTTTCGGTACTCGTTTACCGGTGAGCTCTCTACCTCTATCTCACAGTTTAATGTTCTGGTCTTATACCGTTCTCTCACGACCTATCGCCTCTCTGCGCAATAGTCTAACGGTATCTATGACGTGTGCATTTCCAATGCGTACTGCTCTCTGACCTTTCGCTGCGCACCCACTACATGTATTCCCGCATATTATTGCCGGGTTGCTGAATGCATATTGCGCATCGGCCTAGCATCTGTGCTGACATCAATTCTGCTTTGCGCTATGCTCTGCGCCTCTTCGCTCTTATACGTTTGCCACCTATCACACACCCCCCAGTCGCAATGAACTAGTTTCGTTGCGACTCAGACCCAAGTTTCGCTCGAGACCTCCTTGGAGTCATGCGGGGGTAACTCAATCACCCCATCAACGGCAATACGGTTGAGTAGGCGATGCATTACTGAGTTTCTTTTCGAGAGTGCGTCGGCTACGTTTGCTTTTACTGCTATCCATCGAAGCCATGAGAGTTCCTTTGACTGAAAGGAATCTCTGATACGCTGTACAGTCTGGGGCATCCTGTAGTCATGTCCTTCATGCAGGGTCGTAATTGTGTCATATGGCCCGTTAGAGTCTACACATAGCGTATGTTCGACCTTCCGTTCCATGATGGACTCCATGGTAGTGCGAATGTAGAACCCCCTGTCATCTGCCTCTGTGCATGCGAATATTTCCGCCCCGTACGATGAGTGGCATACGCGCTTTTGATTCGAGCTGTTCCACGTTATCATATGGTATATTGCCGGACCATTCTTTGTTCTGTACTCTATCTCACAGATAAACTCTGTTTGGCCGTAATCTCTTGAGGATGTGACATTGAACGCTGCGTCCGAGAAGGACAGTACCTGTGCCTGCACTATCGCATGTGGAGGCTTGTTGAATCGAATTGTTGGCCTCATGTCGACAGGGATCCTTGATTTCTTTCAGGATGCGGTTCGCTTCGCAAAGATGCCTAACGGTGAGTCTGGGTAGCTGTTATTGCAACAGGGAGCCGAAGTGCGATGCTTGTGGAAGGGTTCCGCTTCCAAGCCAAACTAACGCTCCTGCAAGCGATCGGAAGCATGTAAACTCCTTCTGCGTCGCTTTCTCGTCCGGTTCTTTGCGTCTGTCCTGGTCCATAAATAGAAAGGGTATAGCTGACATGTATGCATTCATTGATATGTCTATATCACCATGTTTGCCCTGACTTATGCGGAATCCGTTAAACTGTACTGCGCAGTCGATGATGCATTTGCTTATAGGGAACCTTTTACCAATCAGATCTTCGATCCATCTCATGCGTTCCACACTTCCTGCCATCAGTAAATCATCGGTAACCTTCGCAATCATCAGTATGATATCGCCTCTGCTGTTTCTTTTCAAGAAAAGTTGGGACACTACGTTAACACGTTCCATCTTGGCTGTGTTGAGAAGCCACTCCTCTATGACAGTTGCCCACTGTCTGCCCGCTTCCGTAATACCATATGGGAGTTTCACCAGTTTCCATAGGACCCCTCGTTGTTCGCCTAATTATATCGAAGGCCGGACGTAGATATCTCGCTCGATTGGACCGCTTTGTAAATACGCGCCCTTGACGTCTATTAACCCTATTCGGAAGGGTAATAGAGTCGCTATACTTAGCACTAACCGGATGACATCGAACTGAGCTGTAGCAGAATCTTTTCTCACTGAGTCCTTCCTTGAGTCGCCATGACCGTGGGGGCACAAGCGTGCTTACATCTTCATTTTCCCTGCTTCGTCCGTTTTAATCTTGTAAACGACATGTGAACTTATTACGTTGGCGTTTTTGTGCAGGTCTTTATCGAAAACCGGGATGTACGCATCCTTCCAATTGTTGTCAACAGTAGTGCTGTGTCCAATATCCACGCTGGAGCGCATTCCAATTTTTTCGCGTAACTTGTGCTGGTCCAACTACTTCGTACGCTTTCTGCAGCACTATTTGCTTGTCTAATTTGAGGTCTGTTATAACCTCCTCTGTTGGTATGTTTTTGTCGCCTATGTCCTTTTCGGGACGTCCGATCTTGGTGCTGAGCAGCGCATTATGTGTGTCTACGCAATCGTTCGTGTTCTCATCGCCTGAGCTCTCTTCGCCGAAAACATCTTGCCATGTTGAATCCGTGTCTTTTCTTCCTCTCACAAAACAATCCGTTGGTGCTTCCGTGTTAGGGTCATTCATTACAGTTTCTATGTCTTGGCGCATTAATGCGCCAAGACATAGACTAGACTTGACATAGACTCCAATTGGAGTTGTGTTGACGCCTATAACCCATATAGGGCTCTATGGCTAGTGCAGAGGTCAGATTCGGGATCGAATACACAAGAAAGCTGTCAACCCCCTGACGAAGATATTTGCGCTTTGCATTTTATAGATACACTCTGCAATACAGGAGAGTGCATTTGGATAGAAAGCTACATAGAACCGTTACTTAAGCTGACAAAGACGACTCGGAGTAAAGGGGGCATCATTCCCATTGAAACATCAACGCGCCCCAGGTTTACAGTTGGCAATTCTATGCTATCTTCAGCCTCGCTGGCGCCGCGTACGTCGTCCTTCGCTGCCAATGTGATACTATCTTCGTCACTGGGTGTCGTTAGTGCTCTAATCTCCTCTTCCAAAGTACGTGACATTAGTTCGTTGGCTAGTTGCCCTTCTGGTGCCTTCCTTATGTGCTCGTACGCTATCTTCATGGGCGGGCCTCTATCGCTGCGACGGCATGAGACGACATGTTCTCCTGCATTTACTACCTTCGCCTTGACCCATTCCACCGGTTCCTTCTGTTTTGAAGACTTATAGAAAACCCACACATTCGTACCTGTAGGCAGGGTCTGCCGCTTCTCTGTCGTCGAGATACGGCTTCGGAGCACTTTCTGGATTGCTCTTGACGCTGTGCGCTCCACGTGAGCTTCCAGAATTTCTGGTGATACTTTCTCTGCAGGTAGGCCCACTATTGACGGTAAGTAGCCTTTCGCTAACTGGAAAGAACTCATTATCGACGAACCATGGAACATGTTCGACATAAATGAGGCTCTTCTGACCATTACCGCGGCTGTTGCATCTGTATCCTCCTTGGCGAGCCTTTCTAGTATGGATTTAAAGACTCCATTGTTCTTTTCTACTCTCCCGTTCTTATGAGATGATCTCGCTGGTCGCCCGTTCAGTTGGATCCCATGACTACTGAGGAACTTCGCAAAAAATGGCTGGCAGAACTCAGGGTCCGCACTGAACATTCGTGGTGCACCATGACTGTAGATCCACTCTTTCTCGAAGAGTTTCATCATCTCCTTGCCCGTCCTGGATGGAGCAATTGTTCTTTCACCGTATTTGGTTCCGGCGTCGACCATGTTCAACACTTCAAACTTGTCTCCTTTGATAAACACGGTCGTGAAATCCGCTTGCATCTCGACGTGCATCTCGACGTTGAATGATGCATTGATGTGAGTGATGGATATCTGTCTCCGGTTGGCTGGTCTTCCTGTGGAGGTGCATATTCCACAGGCATCATGCACGTTTACGCAGGCTTCCTCCAGTTCCGGTGTAAGCTTCCTCGCGTCTGTAAGGATACGTCTCATTTCCTCTTTTGACGCATGCGTAAACCTGTGGAGCTTCTTTGCCACGTTTAGTTCATATCTCTTGACAGAACTTGCCATCAGAGTACTGTACGTTGATTTCGTATGTGGCATGATATCCATGCGTACTCGTTCGTCCCCGCCTGCGTCTTTCTCGATGTATGTGTTGAAGACTCTTGGCGTCTCGCCGTGTGGCTTGTGGATAATAATTCTCGGTGACCTGTCGTTGTTGATTGTGTCTGAGTGCCTCTTCACATCTAGCCCTATGAGCAGGGGTGATTCTCCATCTACAAGATCGAAAGTCAGTGTCGTGTTTCTCCCATGCACATCAATGGCGTGAAGATGCCATGTACAAATAATCGGTTTAGGATCTGAACACTGTGTTCCCCATCCGTGATAGTACTCTCCACGTGGTGCTCGAACTGAAAAAGGAATGCCTATGTATTCGCACAGCAGCGTTGACTGTTCCTCCTGAAGAGGATGGAGCTCCTTCGTCTAAAATGGGGTTGAGGTCAGTACGGAGCGTGGCTGGCCCTAACGCCGAAAAAACTAGTTCTTCCTCGGGTTCTTATCTCTTCTACTGTTTTCATCTATCTCGGCGTCCGAATGCGATTCTGACTCTGAATCAGGCTTCTTACTGGCGAAAGATACACGCTTGTGCTGTCTGTAGTCTTTCCTTCCAAAGTGTGCGTCCCTTTTCTTATCGCGTTTCGCTCTGATCCCGTCAAGACATGTTTTGCGGTCTCGATACCAAATGACAAATTTCTCCGCAGAACAGACAACTACTATCGCGTTTTGCCGACGCCTTGTTGTCAACTTCGAACTTCCTTTTACCCAACATTGTGTTTTGTGTCGCAACTCAGGTGTCGACCTTCGCTTGGGACAGTGCAACGACTGCTTGGTTTAGAGTAAACAGTCAGTTGTCATCTGAATTGGCATTCTCTATCATAACTTGAATACTCTCAGCTTCGTGCTTGATGAGGTTCATGTGACTTGTGAGTTGGTCGTCTCTGTGGTCTATCGCGTACCTCATGGCTTCAACAATCTTACGCATTCGATTGACAGGAATGTACACTTCTGTATCATCCTGTGTAAGGTCCTTAGTTTGTGCTGTGAGCTGAAAAGTGAGAGCGTTCAATGAGTCAGATGTGAGCTCCGCATTCCTTATCAGGAGTACTGCAAAATGATTGCTCTCTTTTCTGGAGAGCGTACCCGTCTGATTTGAGAATCTAACGACAGCTGCATTGTATGTATTCGCGAACTGCTCGGGTGTCTCAGATTGGTTTCTAATGTAGTATAGTGGCGGTCGCCAGCTATGAGCTAGCTCGAGGAAGAGGTAACAACCAATAGGGGGTGTCCCGCGGTAGATCGGGACTGTGGTAGAGCAAAGGGGAAGTACGTCGGCCGACTGTAAAAGCACGACGTACTGGTCGAAGTGCGGACCCGGAATGGGACCAGAACTGGAAGGGGTGGTGTAAGAACACACAAAACAGGGGTGAACCCGAGCCTAAAGACTAGTGTCAGACACGGGCGGAGCGCCGAGTAGCGGAAACTCCTAGAGGGAACGAGCGGGACAGATGTCAATAGTGCCGCCAAGGCCAGAGGCTTGTCGTAGCCCGCGACTTGACAATCGTCACAATGCAGGGAGAGAGAAATAGGTCGTGCGACAGTAATACGCCCAGGCTAGAGGCCAGTCTTAGCCCGCGTGGTCGCAACGACAGAGTAAAAAGGAAAACAATTGGAACGTCGAGCGACAGTAACACGCCGAGGTTAGAGGCTAGTCTTAACCCGCGTAGTCGCAAAGACGGAGGAATGGAAAAGGTAAAGTAAAGGCAATAGAAGCCAGGGAAACGTCGCAAGACAGATGCCGACAATGTCGCCTAAGTCAGAGGCTTGTCTTGACCCGCGGTGTCGCACCGTCGAAGGAAATCCGTTCCCAAAAGATCCTTGACTGTTTACTGTCATTGCCCGGCGCCGTCGCTTAAATAAGCGAGGTCGCGGTGTCTTGGACATTGTCCGTCCTACTGTACTACTGTACTCTATTCTGTAATGCACTGTACTGTGCCATTACTACTGTACCTTATCATATACAACCTCCGGGCTGTAACGTATACAGTAGATCTTCCGGCTGTAAGGCACCCGTGTAGTCCATCGGCCTGTAATGCCCACGTGTAGTCCGTCCGCCTGTAATGCCCGTGTGAGCGTGCGCGTGTAATGCACACGTGTAGTCCGTCCGCCTGTAAGGCACACGTGTAGGCGTCCGCCTGTATTGCCCGTGTGAGCGTGCGCGTGCGCGTGTAATGCACACGTGTAGTCCGTCCGCCTGTAAGGCACCCGCGGCGGCGGGTGCCGTACAAATTACAAATCTGGCCTGTGATACCACATCTAACGCATGCCTGGATGTTTGACAGTAGATCTACTTCTCGTTTCACTTTTTCGCTTGGACTGTCTTTCGCAATGACGTTGATGATCTCCTCGACCATTCCTTGTCTCGTGTCATCTCCGTCTCGACCTTCCAAATTGACGGAACCTGACTTCTCGGCTCGTGCGAGGAGTTTTTGAGCATTATCATCGCATGCCATATATATTATATGGCCTATTCCGTGAAGCATAGCCTTGTACTTGTTGCCGGATTCACCGAACTTCCGAATCATACGTACCCATCGTCTCAGAGTTTCTCGATACTTTGTTTTCGACATCTGATTTGTCGAGTATGGAGGCGGTCTATTCCAACTGTTGCTGATCGCAGATGAAGATGCATCTGGGCCCATAACTTTCAGAGGCACTAATTCTGCCTGCATATTAGATGTTTGCATCCTTCTGGCGAAGGTGCACAGCTGGATAATAAACGACGTTGGCGTTGGCAAGTGTTTCGGTACTCGTTTACCAGTGAGCTCTCTACCTCTATCTCACAGTTTAATGTTCTGGTCTTATACCGTTCTCTCACGACCTATCGCCTCTCTGCGCAATAGTCTAACGGTATCTATGACGTGTGCATTTCCAATGCGTACTGCTCTCTGACCTTTCGCTGCGCACCCACTACATGTATTCCCGCATATTATTGCCGGGTTGCTGAATGCATATTGCGCATCGGCCTAGCATCTGTGCTGACATCAATTCTGCTTTGCGCTATGCTCTGCGCCTCTTCGCTCTTACACGTTTGCCACTATCACAACTGTACAGTATATACTGTACTCTCAGCCCTCACGGTGCACGGCAGCTGTCCAATGAGAACACGGGGGCCCCAGAGCCGTGCTCTGAGCACGAGCTCAACTCACCTCTCCCCTCTCCCACCTCCGAGGTCACACAAGGGCGTCTTCTTCGCCACCACGGGCATTTTCGGAAACGCCCGCGACGTCACCTTCACCTTCCTGACCGCCGCAATACACTTCCTCCGTGCGTCCACCTCCTCTGCTTGCCCCCCCACCATCTTCCGCTCCCACGGCCACGCCTCGTACACGCCTTCCACCTTCGCCCACCCCCAGCTCTCTACCGTAATCGCCGCGGCGACCTCCTCCGCCCTCAAAAACGCTCTTCCGCGCGAATACTCCGTCCTCCCACCCCCACTTTGGCCAGCGGTACACACACTACGCAGTAAACGCGCATCTCTGCCAGCGACCGTCCCAACAACGCGCCATACCGCTCGCAATGCGTCTCACGCCGCCCGACCCTCCCCCGCCCTCCCCAACACCGACGTGACGTCGCGCAGGGCTGGCCAGCCCGCGGTGCCGTGGAAGCGCGTCTCTGTGTTGCGCGCGGCCCCGAGCAGCGTGACGCCGCGGCCTCTCGATGGCCGAGACGACAGCCGAGAATCCCGCACCCGTGCCGCGTCGACGACGTGCATTCCACCGGCCGCTGCCTCCGCGTCCAGCACCAGCACCGGCAGCAGGTTCAGCTCCGTCTACGACGGCTTGAGCGTCACGGCGTCCCGAGCACGGATCGCCGTCTGGCCCTATCGCTTGCCCTCGCCCAGCAGCGGGCCCGTCAGCTGCACCTACGCGCTGGGCCGGGCCACGTTCAGGCATTCCCTGCGAGCGATTCCGTGCTGCGTCGCGCATGCCGGCGCTTTCGGGGGCATTCTGATACGTGCGGCGAAAAAGGAAGTTGGCTACTCTGCGTTTACTTGTGTAGTACAGTTTCGTGCCACGACGTCTCGGAGAACATGACGACCGACTGTGCAGTCGGCTCCACCGCAGGTCGCTTTCGAGTCGATGTTATCAAGATTTGTTGCACGTATCTCATGTGAGGTCACTTTTCGATGTATTTATTTCTTGGTTTGCATTTTCTCGACAAGAAGGAGAAAGATGTCCGCACCACTGCACTTGACTTTGATGTGTAAAAGGAAAGAGACTTGTGAGAACTTAATTTTCTTCCTGGCCGTTTTTAGGAATGCCTGGAAAAGAAGTTTTTTAAACCACCTTAAAACACAGGTGAAAAGGGTCGAAACCCAAAGACTAGTTTTAGTTTAAAAAGGCAACTAGGGTCTCAATTTGCATGACATTCTTAGTTTTCTGCGTATTCAAATCAGCTATCCCAGCGTCCTGCAAGATGCTATTGCCGAAAACAAGTATGACGAAGAAATAATGCAATTTAATTTATATATGCTTGCAAAAACAGGGCTGTCTTCACATGAGGACAAGCCCCGGTCGGATAGACACAACCTCATATAAGGGCAAGACCCAGTCGGATAGACACGAGAGAAAGCGCGATATCTGGAATGGCGATTGTCGCTCGCGATGGCAGAGCAGCTCACCTTTTCTCAACATCAACAGTTGACTGTTGACTTCAACAGGGCATTGTAATCCGCACTGTAAGTCAAGCACTGATACCCAATCACTGCTCCCGATCCAAGATTATAACTGTAATCAACGTGCTCTCTGATTTTCCTTTCGTCATTGACCCGAGGAGCAGAAAAGATTCCCTCCTCTGTCACCGAGCCTTTGGCCCTTCACCGTCATCTCTCTCCTCTCTCCTCTCTCCTCTCAAATCCCCTAAACCTCTCTCCCTCCTCTCTCCCTCACGCGCCCCTCTCTCCACCAGCCCCGCCCTCGCCCGTCACCCCTCCCTTTGCCATGAAATTCCTCCGTCGCATATATCCTAACCCTCCCCCGCACCATGCCGCCCCGCCGCCCCATCCGCACCGGCGCCTTCCGCCCTAATGTCCCTCCCCATGCTCTCCCTCCTGCTGCTTGTCCTCCTGCCAGCGTCGCTGTCGCAGCCTGTCGCGCGCATCGTCTTTCCTAAATGGAACCGCGTCCCGGACGGCTGGACCCACTTCTCGAAGGACGCCCTCGCCCCGGGCGCCGAGTTCGGCAACGGCGGCCCCGCCGCCCCGCCGGAGTTCCACTTC
This sequence comes from Chondrus crispus, assembly GCF_000350225.1. Lineage (NCBI taxonomy): Eukaryota > Rhodophyta > Florideophyceae > Gigartinales > Gigartinaceae > Chondrus > Chondrus crispus. The sequence continues at coordinate 40,664 of NW_005178653.1, read as the reverse complement.
TTCGTCAAGCAGAGCCCCTCTTTCGTCTACACCCTCCCGTTACCGCCCGGCCTGTACTCGGTTCACCTCGGCTTTTACGAGCGCTCGGCATGCGAGGTCGGGAAGCGCGTCTTCTACATCCAAGCCAACAATGTCAGAACTAGGGATATCGACATTTACAACCTCGCCGGGTGCAAAAAGCCCCTGATCGAGGTCCTCGACGGCGTCCTCGTGGGCCCCAACGCCGAGATGGTCATCAAGTCGCACAAGATCGCCGGCTACAAGACCATCCTGTCCAACTTTGAAGTCTTCGCCGCAAGGCCGCCGACTGATCCCTCCGCGGACCCGTCCACTTCCGCTTTGTCCACTCCGACCGCTAGTGTGACCGCCGCCCCGTCCACTTCCGCTTTGTCCAATCCGACCCCTAGTGTGACCGCCGCCCCGTCGCCCGCCGCGTCACCACAAACGTCAGTCTCCGCCTCTGTCACAAGCCCGAGTGAGTCTGCGAGTCCGTCTGTCGTGCCAATTCCGACCCAGCCGCCCTCGGACCAACCCGTGGCGAGGATTGCTTTTCCCAAGTTCAACGTTCCTGATGGTTGGACGAAATACGATGGTATCGGTGTAGAGCCTGGTTCTGAGTTCGGAACGTCAGGTGACCAGACGATCCCCATTGCGTACAGGAGCCATATTAAGAATCGCGCCGGGTTTACGTATACACACACTTTGAAGGAGGGGGCATACGACGTGAAACTTGGCTTTTTGGAGTATATCAGTAGCGGATGTGTGTTGGGGAAACGCGAGTTCACTGCGTATGTCAACGACGTACCGGCAGGAACAATTGATGCATTCGCACAGGCAGGCTGCCGCAAGCCGCTGGACGTCATAGTGAAGAATGTCATCGTTGGTGCGGACGGCAAACTCAGGTTGAAGATGGTTAAGATTAACGGGTATGCCCCGTTTTTGGCAAACTTTGAAGTCTTTGTGCATGATTCCAACGCAGCACCGAGTCCAAGTCCGCCGAGTTCAAGTCCGCCGGCTATTGATTTGAAGATTAATGTCGGGGCCGAAGCGGAGACGGTGCTACCGATAGGTATTACGCAGAAGTATGATTTTCCTACTACCGTGAAGACTGGGCCTGGGTATGCACCGGACATGTACTACATGACAGCCAGGTATGGTAAGGATTTTATGTATTCGTTTGACCTCGCCCCTGGTGCATACGATATTACTCTTGGGTTTGCGGAGACGTATGTGCCACATTGCATGGATCCGGGGAAGCGCGTGTTCAAGGTGTATGTGAATGGCAACATTCAACTCGAAGCGTATGACATTTTCGCACAACATGGGTGTTTTAATGCACACGAGAAGACTTTTCTGTCACAGACTGTGGGGTCCGTTGTAACAAAGCCTTTGACGATTCATTTTATGTCAACGGCTGACAACGCCCAGATCGCATACATTCGTATCAAAACAGCAGTCAATCAATGCACTCCAGCTTCCTCCAACGGTGAATTGAAAGACTCGGACCATGCTGCGCATGCAGTTCCTGGGTCTTATCCGCCTCAGCTTTCTGCAAATGCGGCTACATCCTACGTCGATTCTAGAGGAGATGGATTTGTTACTGTTAGAATTGACGGCAAAGGAAGTCACACACATTTTTTCGATTCCTTGAACGGAATCATTGGCGAAATAACTGAGTACAAGTGGACTTTGGTCGACACTGGGCAGATCATTTCTACGAAGCAGGCGTTTTCTTACGACTTCCCGTTGGGAAGTACTCGTCTGAAGCTTGCCGTGCTCGACAACTCCTGTACCCGGGATGAAGCCGAGACGACGGTCACTGTGACGGGTGCTATCCAGCCAGGGCAATACTGTTACTACTACCAAGGTCTTGAAGAGCCGCTCGTAGGCGGGACGCTACTGGACTCCAATGTTTCCCCCTCGTTTGCGGCTATTTCGGATTCCCTATCCCTTAATTTTCCCTCGTTTGACTTTGATCAAACTATGTTTGGAGTCCGTTGTCTCTTCTTTCTTCACAGCGATGTAGATTCTTCTGCGAGCAAAATCTCTATCGAGACAGGAGGGTCTGGTATTGTCAAGGTGTACAAAGGCCAAGATCTCATCATCGATTCGATATCTTCGAAAGAAACTATCACAAGTCTCGCAGTTGGTTTGGTTGCCTTTGAGGTGATTTACCTGCGCACGGCAGATGTTACAGTGCCTGCAAAGCTGGAGTTCAAGGTTGATGGCATGACACCCGCCAATTCTCGAGTCAGTCACGACAGGCAGACGGTGCTCCCGATTCTCAGTGCTTTATCTCCGCATGAAGGGCAGATATCTGGTGGTACGCAAATCAAAGTCAAGGGATACGGCTTGTTCCAACCCCTGACTGTTATGTTTGGGGGTAAGCAGGTCAGCGTGTCTTCAGGCGGCGAGTCTCCAACTCAATTCTTTGTTGTATCTCCCCAGGCGAGCACTCCAGACGCGGTGCCAGTCGTCGTAAAGACCCCGGGAGGGGCATCGAGCAATTCCGTATTCTTTTCATATGGTAGTTCTTGTGACTCTGTCAAGTTCAAGGAAGCTTCGATGAGACATCGAACCAGCGACAGTGAGATTAAGGACATCGACTTCTTGAAGTTGCCAACTTGTGCAATCCTTGGTCATGACGGCAAGATTTACATGGGGACGCTAGGAGGCACAGTGCAAGTTCTCGGGTATCATTCAGATACTTTGATTGTCAACTCCCACTGCTATTCAAAGAAAATCAAAGACAGCAAGTTCACAAAAAATAACGAACCGGCAGATCGGGATATTCTAGGCATTACCATCGACCCGCGGGACGTGGAAATCCGACCGTATGTGAGCACAAGCACATTGTATTGGCTGGACAAGAAACGTCTAGACAACTCTCCCATCAATTGGCGGAACGGCGCAGTGGATCGATTAAAACCGGGGACGGAGATGTCGGATCCGAAGGTATGCCTCGTCATGGACAAGAGGATTATCAGCAATCTTCCTGTATCGAACCATGACCATTCCGTGAACGCTTTGATGTTTGACCAAAAGGGCGATCTACTCATCTCTGTTGGCGGCTTTACCAATATGGGGCTTCCCGGCTACAAGCTCGGAGGCTACTGGGAGACGCACTTGTCGGCTGCAGTGCTAATCGCGCGCACAAGCCTAGGCGATGTATTCAACGGCAACTTGGAATACACGACGGATTTAGTGCGTCACGCAATGCTCAAGAAGGGCGATGTCGAAATATTCGCAACCGGTATCCGAAACGGCTTCGCGATGACGCTGACACGCAATGGAAACATGTACCTAGCCGACCAAGGCCCCAACTGCGCCTTTGGTGACACCGCAACGGACTGTGACGCCGACTATGATGAGCAACGAGCGAAGAATTGGGACCCGTCTGCTGAAATAAACTGGCAAGGCCTGGTCAAGCATGGGTGGAACAACTGCCCCTACGCTGTTGGTCGCCCAGACAAGGTTCTGCATCTTTCAGAGGGTGCGTACTACGGCCATCCCAACGTGCAGCGCGGTTTGCAAATCGATGAAAGCGAGCATGAATGTTATTGGGTTGACCCGTACACGGGGCTACCGGCTGACAAGAAGAAGAAGCCGTCATTGTTCAAATACAAGAAGCCACTTGAGTTGTTCAAGAGTCCCGTAACGGGGATTGCGGAGTATCAGGCAAGCCACTTTTGCAGCAAGCTCCGTGGTAACCTTATATTGTCGACATACAAGGACGGAAAGACCTATCGATTGGGCGTAGACGGTTCAAAAGTAACGCGTGAGGGCGAAAAGCTTTCAGACCACGGTGGCTTAACATTTGTGCAAAACGCACGCGGTGATCTCGTGTTTCCCCGCCTGAGCAAGAAGAATGTGTTTGTTTTGCGACCAGATGTGTCAATGCGTGCGGAGCTGTTCGTGACAGGCGTCGCGCCAGTGCGACACGGGAAGAATGGAGGCACGATGATCACGGTGGCAGGGCAAAACTTTGGCATGGATCCCAGCGTGATGGTGGGCGGAAACTCCTGTGCCATAGCGATGAGCTCGAAGACGGAGATTAAATGTATGGTTCCGGCTGGGAGTGGATTAGTGGATGTTGAAGTGGTCGCTGTGGAGGGAGAGAGTGGCACGTTGGCAAACGCCGTTTTATACATGGAGGTAGGATGAACTTGCCAAGTTACAGCATCGTAAATGTTAGTTTTGAACCACGAGCGCGTTCCTTCTTGTAGAGCATGAGTACGCGCACAGGCGGTTGACTTCTAGCACCCAACAATGAAAGAGAATCACCACGATACCTCGCGAACTGAGGGATCGTAGGTAATCCGAAAAGTGGATAGGCCCGTCATATCAAGCGCGATGAATGTTTGTAAGAATCTGGAATAACAAATAGAGCAGGAACACGTTCCCCCTTCTGTGTCAAGTACATGCAGACAGAAATGAATACGTCGATTCCTTTACGTGGAAACATCTATGGGAATGGTGAAGTGTCTACAATAGAAGGGATGTGACTTCTTGACTACGAGGCTTTCTCCCATCTTCAATATTCTCAGTCCGGTTCTTTCGAATCTTTTGGTTTCTGCTCCTTGAGAAATTGAGTTCGATGAGAAGACGCACTCCTGGCTGCCTACTTGCGGCACGCACATGTATATCCACGGCGAGTCGTAGTGGGCTTCCCCGGCTTGCCCCCCTTTTTCGGGGCGGGTTTGGGGAGGTTGCATGGAACAACCTTGCAACGCTTCCCTTTCGGTGCACGGCGGCACTTGCTAATCGCGGCACCTCTAGACCCGCAGGAGGCGCGCCCCTTGTGAATGGTAGTCTCAAGATCTTGGTGCGTGGGTGCCTCCATGTCCATTGCGGAGGCGATACAGAAGAGAAGGACGGCAAGGAAGAGCGTGAAGGTGATCTTGATCATCTTGTGTTCAAAGGTGTCGTGAGCGTAGAGAAATACGATGTGAGACTGAAGAGTAAGACTTGTAGAGTGGGGTGAGTAACAGAAAGTAGCGGGGAAGGGAGATGGCAAGTATTATTTATAGTGTTTCAGGATTCAAGCGATGCCACGAATAGGTGAATCCGTCTTGCGTAGCAAGAAGCATTTTCCATCCAATACCTCAACTGCAAGCCGTAAACAAGATTCGAAGAGGAGCTGTTGTTGTAAACGATTGTTTTTGTTGAACTAGACGGCAAAATGATACCAACATGTCTCCATTCGTACAGAATAAACAGAAAGCTGTCATCTTGCTGTCCAAGGCTGGGGGAAACGTTTGGCATGCCGCCAGATAATGCAAGGTCAAAAGGGGTTCTAGCACGGGACAGATCGTGTTCCTGTTCCTGATAAACCTGCTATAAGGGACAGCGTTTCTAGGATGGTACTGGATATTTTAGTCGGCGAGCACAACCCTTGAAATTACGCAGAAAGTAGCGTTGATGGATACCAAAAAGTCCATCAGAAAAATGCACAGAACCTCAACGGTATTGAACTAAGAAACATTGGTCGGTTTCAGGTCGGTCGGTGGGAAGCAGTGCGAGAGGTGATGTGGTAGGCGGCTGCAATTCTGCGGATTCGAAGCTGCATCGCTGTCCTTGATGCGCTTTTACATTTCACTGGCTAATTGATCATTCACAAGTCTCCTTTACCTTTATCATACTGCATATGGTTTCAAGTATCCGGGCGAATTCATGGACCTTTTGTCCATCTGTGACTGTAACTTGGAACACATTGTCTCGAATGGCGTACCTGGAGGGGAGAACACAGTTTCCAGGCCAAGAGCCGCGCGTCTAGAATCCTCGTGTGCGCAAAATTGCCAGTGTTTTGGATCATCCCTTGCGCCGTTAGTTATACAGCAGTGTCCGAATCACTCTCATAGATGGCTTACCACACAGGGCATCAGCTCTCAAGGTTGGCTTGTGATTACCGGTCGAGTGAGAGAGGGATCCAGGCTTCTGTTGCGAACATGGCAAATGCGACAAAGTTCGAACGAGACCTCAGGAAAGGACAGCAATGCTGCACGCCTTCATTGGAGTCGATAGGTTTTGCGCATTTCATGCGTGCAAACGCATACCTACTGAACTTCAGCGACCGATTATGTGCATGTCGTCTCCTGGAAACGTCTCATCTGCTTCTAACAGCTGACATACAGAAGAGACACAAAACACACTCGACGAGAGATGGTTCGCGCAAAGCAGAACGACGAATCATTTCGTGGCGCGTGAGGGCTTTTTAGTATACCGTAGTTGTGTGGATGGAGATCAGTTTGCTCTCCTAAATGCACAAAAGTATGAATCTGTGAGTTAGCAACTCAGGAATGGAGATAGTATTTCACCACGTTGATTATTGGAAGGAGGATGAAAAGTCTTTTCGTGTCCAGAATCGGAAGAATCCCGGAGAATAGTTTCTGTACAAAAACACAGAATGCCGAAGAGGACTAATGGCGTGCACTTATTGTCTAGGCTAGAGGACATTTTATGTTTTATGAGGGCAGAATTTTATTGTGGCAAAAATAAATAAGGCGATTCTTTTGTTTAAAAGGTTTAATGGATACCATCTTCATTGTATGGGCCTTCGGCAGTAATATATTTGATTCATAACATAGACATAAAATTTTGAAAATACTAAAACACCAACAGTTCTAACAAATATGTCCTCGGGGCTGTTTCGGCATCGCATCCATTTCTACATATTTCTCATGTCACTACACAGTTTTGGTTGTGGTTGATAGCCCATGAAGCGACTTTCTCCACAACGGGCAGAATTGATGCTTTTGATTACAGATGCGCAAACCGCACCAAGAACTCGTTATCAATCAGGTGATGAAGAAATTAAATCGATAGCTCGATGTACGAATAGCGCCAATAAAATGCGAAGTATCTCATATTTGCACCTCCTCCCCCTGATATAAAAAAATATTTGAACGGACACATCCAGTACTACCTACAATAAAACTCGATGTGGGCGTCATGTACATGTATCTGCGGACGTAACCATGTTATTGACATGTTTTTGAAAACATTTTGGGTTTATACCTTAATAAAAACTATTGTTCCCATAGCATCTCACCATTGCTCCACGACCACTAACGAAAACTATGTTGCAGCCACTGAGCTGTTTATCACCTTCTAACTATATGTAAATACCCCAACGTGAGGAGCTGCAACGATCTCGGCACTTTAGCAAGCAACTACTAATTCAAACCTTTCGAAAAGTCACAACTCATCTGCAGTGCATAGGACAAAAATGACTAGCAAGCGATCGCGCAACAACCGAAGTGACGAATCTGGCTCATCCGAAAAGAATTTGAAGAGGCCCCGCAGGTTCACCAATCTACTGCAAAACCCTACTCCCCCTCGAACGCGCTCCCCTTCTCCTCCCGTAGCTGACTCACTTCAACCACATAGAGAACGCCGGCCTGAATCCCCTGCGTCAGATGAAGGTGTTTCCCACAGATATAAACAAAAGTCTCATTCAGACATGCCTCCTGTACCGGGATCATCCTCTCATCCTTTTCGGTGCAGGGAGTGCAATGCAGTTTTCATCACAAGAGCAAAATACGATGAGCATGCGAATGACTATCACAACCATAGAGAGCGATATTATTGCGATTATTGTGATAGGAGTTTTGCCACCAGGGAAGTTCTTAGAACTCATTGTCGCCAACAGCATAAAAATAAAAGGGACCAGTAGATTAAAAGGACCAGTAAAGATCTATGACCTCACCTGATTTTTGGTTTCCGTCGAATAAGGATTTGAATAGTGTAGTAACTTGAAATAAATATGTATTTGAAACTCTTTCTGTCTAAAATTGAAGTGAAATTCCTCTTCTATTCTCTCTGCATATTTGTATTAATACTACTTATCTATACTGGCGAAGACTCCCCATTAAAGTACAAAAATATGCAATTTGCAGCCCCACTTGTTTCTCTACCGTACATGTCAAACTTTCAGCGGTCAAGGTCGTTCCGAACAAAACGTTTGCGGAGCCAGCACCCTAGAACCCTGATATTTGGCATGAATGGATTAGTTCAATGGGAGGAAAACATTTCCAATAATGCTTTTTATTAAATGACGAATGCTCTGTAAGGCGAATTCGTCAACTGTGCAAGGGTGTAGAAACGTGCCGTGTTCCACATGTTCCGGGCGGTCGACTATTTTGTGTGATAAGGTACATTTGCAAGCCACTCCTCACACCTTTTATAATAAACCATCCTGTAGCCCCTTTGCGTATGAGAGAGTAACAAAAGGACTCTCCTTGTCGTCTCGCGTAACTCACTCGTGTTACTACTATAGATATCCGCCGCAGTTATGGATGAACTTTACACTTCCCCGGATTTCAAACGGGATCTGGTCCTTTTATCGGGTCCGTAGTCCACCTCCACCGGCATAGGACGATTGCCGACCATTAACATTCCTTCTGCTGTAGCGGTTGCACCACGAAACCAAATGACATAGGTCCCTGTACGATTCAACGGGTATAGAATGACGCCACGGTTCGTCAGGGGGCTCTACAAGCACAAGTACTGCGATACAAACCTTTCTTCGATAATTCATCAAAAATATTGATCCTTATTTTTCCGCAATACACCTTCAACTACTGCTTTATAACTAACGGCGCAAGGGATGATCCAAAACACTGGCAATTTTGCGCACACGAGGATTCTAGACGCGCGGCTCTTGGCCTGGAAACTGTGTTCTCCCCTCCAGGTACGCCATTCGAGACAATGTGTTCCAAGTTACAGTCACAGATGGACAAAAGGTCCATGAATTCGCCCGGATACTTGAAACCATATGCAGTATGATAAAGGTAAAGGAGACTTGTGAATGATCAATTAGCCAGTGAAATGTAAAAGCGCATCAAGGACAGCGATGCAGCTTCGAATCCGCAGAATTGCAGCCGCCTACCACATCACCTCTCGCACTGCCTCCCACCGACCGACCTGAAACCGACCAATGTTTCTTAGTTCAATACCGTTGAGGTTCTGTGCATTTTTCTGATGGACTTTTTGGTATCCATCAACGCTACTTTCTGCGTTATTTCAAGGGATGTGCTCGCCGACTAAAATATCCAGTACCATCCTAGAAACGCTGTCCCCTATAGCAGGTTTATCAGGAACACGATCTGTCCCGTGCTAGAACCCCTTTTGACATTGCATTATCTGGCGGCATGCCAAACGTTTCCCCCAGCCTTGGACAGCAAGATGACAGCTTTCTGTTTATTCTGTACGAATGGAGACATGTTGGTATCATTTTGCCGTCTAGTTCAACAAAAACAATCGTTTACAACAACAGCTCCTCTTCGAATCTTGTTTACGGCTTGCAGTTGAGGTATTGGATGGAAAATGCTTCTTGCTACGCAAGACGGATTCACCTATTCGTGGCATCGCTTGAATCCTGAAACACTATAAATAATACTTGCCATCTCCCTTCCCCGCTACTTTCTGTTACTCACCCCACTCTACAAGTCTTACTCTTCAGTCTCACATCGTATTTCTCTACGCTCACGACACCTTTGAACACAAGATGATCAAGATCACCTTCACGCTCTTCCTTGCCGTCCTTCTCTTCTGTATCGCCTCCGCAATGGACATGGAGGCACCCACGCACCAAGATCTTGAGACTACCATTCACAAGGGGCGCGCCTCCTGCGGGTCTAGAGGTGCCGCGATTAGCAAGTGCCGCCGTGCACCGAAAGGGAAGCGTTGCAAGGTTGTTCCATGCAACCTCCCCAAACCCGCCCCGAAAAAGGGGGGCAAGCCGGGGAAGCCCACTACGACTCGCCGTGGATATACATGTGCGTGCCGCAAGTAGGCAGCCAGGAGTGCGTCTTCTCATCGAACTCAATTTCTCAAGGAGCAGAAACCAAAAGATTCGAAAGAACCGGACTGAGAATATTGAAGATGGGAGAAAGCCTCGTAGTCAAGAAGTCACATCCCTTCTATTGTAGACACTTCACCATTCCCATAGATGTTTCCACGTAAAGGAATCGACGTATTCATTTCTGTCTGCATGTACTTGACACAGAAGGGGGAACGTGTTCCTGCTCTATTTGTTATTCCAGATTCTTACAAACATTCATCGCGCTTGATATGACGGGCCTATCCACTTTTCGGGTTACCTACGATCCCTCAGTTCGCGAGGTATTGTGGTGATTCTCTTCCATTACTGGGTACTAGAAGTTAAGTACCGGTGTGCATATGATTCATTGAGCGGTATCTCCTTACACCAGATAATATTGTTAAGTATACACCTGTACTCCTCAACTCTTCCTCCCTGGTTCTACGAAGGGAAGACGTAACACGTTATCACTGTACTGTGTTGACAGCGAAGATAGAGTAGATTCGGTATAATCGGACCCGTAGTCAATGGCCCTATCTAAAAAGTTACAGTGTTGATTTCCTCAATTCAGCAGAATTGAGGCCGACTACCTTACATAATCTGGAACGCACTGAGATGGTATCTACAGATACAAAGTAGTATAAATTTGGTCTCGTGCAGCAACTCTAAGGAATAAAACACACAACTTCAACAAATATGCTGCTGTCCCATGCAAAAGTCCAACGCCATTTGTCGATGGCCATTTCGTTGGAAAGTTGGTTGAAGGAAGGAATGGATTTCTCGACCGACCGTAGAAGGGTTTCTTTTTTCTACTTTGCTAGCTGGATAGCTAAGTAGAAAAAAGTTCATCTCTTTGGGAACTAAATACATTTGGAGCAGGAAAGAATTTCATGAGTTTAAGGACGGAAAATTAAGTTGAGAACGTACTTGTCTATAATCAGGTGTCACACAAAATTTCTTCTATCTATCTTGATTTGCAATTCTGATGGACGACAGAACAGGACATTATAATTTATCCTTGCTGCGACGATCCACACGACCAAGGTGGCTACTGAGGAGCTGTGCATACAATGTAGTACGGCATGTACTACTGCAGACGAAGTGGCTTCAACTTTGTTGATAACAGCAGTAGTGTTATAGAAAGTTGTGGGTTGTGTTGAGGTGGCGAGTTTCCCAACTCGGCCAACTTACTGTAAGTCCCCTTTTATAGATTTTCGTACCCCTCTAAGCAGCAATAATAATGAAGATAATAATAATAATGAAGATTCCTACTAGACCCTTCAAGAAAATTCTAGATAGAAATAGAAACATTAACGTTCGACTTCAAACGCTGGAAAGATCTTGAGTAGTCCGACGTAGAAACTAAACATAAACGTTTAGATAACTCTATTATTATCTAGATTGTTGCACTTGCAACATTACGTGAAAAGATGTTACTTCCGTGCGGTTAGGAATCGCTATATGGTGTTCTAGGCGTTTATTGAGTCTGGAGTGAAGCGCTTTTCGTGTACTAAGTACTCGACTACAATGCAATCACGGCTTGGTAGTGAGAGGGATGCCATTCGTTGTAAACACTCTGTCAAAGAGAGTTGTCACTAGACACGAATTAATCAGAGTCCTTGAAAAGTCGCGGGCAATAGACTTCCTGCATTTCCCAAACATTACAGTTCGCTTTGATGTAAAGCAAAGGTGCTACAGTATTACACGTATTACAATGATCGATTAACACGTGTGATTCGTGGACATGATGCCACGATTTATCCTTGGAGCATAATCACCTCTTCTTTGATCGTGCCCCTCAAGCTCGCTCCTCCCTTTCACATTCCCCATGCGCATGCGGGCGCCATCCCCCAATCCCTCCGCCGCCATTAACGATGTCCCAGACGTCAGCCTCCTCTCAGCCCGTGTCCCCCTCAACGTCAACACCCTCGACACCCCCCGCCCCGTTCCGGGGCCCAGACGGCCTCCCCTCCTCTCTCTCCACCACCCTCTCCTCCGTGCTCCACCCCGGCCATCTCTGGTACTCCGACTCCTGCTCCCTCCCGCTCCCGGGCCTCTCAATCTCCGGCCTTCCCGATCATCTCGCCCTCCCCCTCACCGAACACCAGGCTGCGCAACTCGAGGCCCTCGATCAAGACCCCCTCGCGGGCAACACTTCTAACAGTTCGCTCCGCATCCCGTCGGACAAGGTCCATTTCTGTCGCCCAGACTGGGACATCGAGCTCGACTATCTTTGCAAGATTGCCGTCGGAAAGCTCGGCCTGCACAGCGCAGACGCCCAATGCGTTCTCGACGCCCTCTTTCTCAACCGTGCGGGTGACTGCTTTGCCCCCTTTGCCCCAGCGGACGAAGACCCGGATTTGTTTGCGACCATCCTCATCCAACTGCCCTCAGAGTACAAGGGCGGCGAACTCGTCTTCTCTCACGACGGAAAGACGGAGGGGTATCGGCACGACGCCGACAATGGCCTGTCCCGCTTCAAGTCCTTCTACTCAGTCTCGTACGCCCACGTGCAGCGGGAGCTCAAGCCCATCGAAAGCGGCTTCCGCCTCACGTTGCAGTACAAAATCGTCTGGCTGCCACCCGTGCCCAAGCCGATGCCGAGCGTTGACGCCATTGCCGAGTTTGCAAACGCGTTGCAAGGCTACGTCGACTACTATCCGGCGGGCAACTGGCATCTGGCCTTTGAGCTCGCGTATGAGTACGACTCGGAGGATTTGTTGACGCACGGGATTTTCACCCTCTACGCGGAAGACTGGAGGAATGTCAGCGCCTTTTCGACCGCGGCTAGGAGCATCGGCATTCCGGGCCTTGACTTTGTCATTTGTAAGCTGCAGTGGGTGGAAGGGCATGAGACTGCGTTGACCGACGGCTCGGATCAGGACTTGCCAACTATGAAGGTAAAGGAGGCGGTGTGGAAACTGGGGGCCCCGTGCCCTTTTAACATGAACTGGGTCGACTGGGATTCGGTTGTCGATTTGTCGTACGTACATCATGCTGATGCTGGGAACGGAGTTGATAGTAATGACAAGGAAAAGCCACACACGACGGACGCCATCGTACTCTGGGCGGAGGATCGAGATGCGGAGTCGTTGTTCAAGAGCGACAGATACAGCGTCAGGATCTTTCTCGACAACTGCACGGAGTGCAAGCCGGCGGAGCGCGCGAGCCGCATGCTCGGTTGCCTGGAGAGACGAGGGCCGACAGATGACAGGGCGTGGCCGGAAGTGTGCGAAGTGTTGGACTTTTGTCATCAGGAGGAGTGCCATGAAGAGGCGTCACGTGCCATTATGTTTGCGTCACGCATCCCAGAGACAGAAGACTTCGAAGGCGTTTTGTTCTGTTATATTCGGAGTCATGGCTGGGACGTTGTTGCTGACGCTTGCACACATTACTTGTGTAACCTTGAAGGGGTTGACCTGGACCACATCGGTTGTCGATTGCGCGCTCTGTTTCAGTTGTATCCATCTTTGCCAAATCGGGTTGCGCTTGATTCGCTATCTCAAGTTGTAGCGGTTCTTGAGTCGCATTGGATGAGATTTGCAGACGGCACCAGTGCTCTCACGTTTACCCCGAGAGACTGTAATGAAGAGAGTCTGGAGCGCTGGGTACCGTTGATGTCGATTATTGGTGAGCTGGAGCTCAACTCAACCGACGAAGAACTAGCCACTCTGGCCTCCATTGTTGATCGTACGGTTCACATCATTAAGGCGTTTCTCATCCGAGAGATCAAACCACTCCATCATCTACTATTCAAACACAATCCCGACAGCCGCTCTACGCATCTAAAGGAAATTCGCGAAGAAGTGAACACGATCTACATTGCGGAACGAGCGCAGGAGTTCGAAAGGCAGAAGGATTACGTTATTGAGAATAGGAGAGCTTTCCGTATCAGACCAGAGGACGATGGCTACGAGCGCTTTCCGAGTGTAGACAATATGGTGGAAGACTGGTTGTCCTTCCTTTCTCTGTGCATTGAGATGCAGGCATGCGACAGCAACGAGTCTTTGGATATCCCGTCACAGTTAAAAGCCATTATGGCATGCGTTGAGGACTTGTCCGAGAGCGAATTGGAAGCACTCAGCGTGGCAATAGCCACGGTGGATGGATCGATTGAAAGCAGTTTTCTTTCAGAAATGGAGGTTAAGGTTCGAGATCTAAGTAGTACAATTAAATTTGTAGACGTTGCCATGTAGCATACCTGTAAAGCGTTTTCTCTGCCAGTGATGCAGCTTGAATTCTTCCGTCAACGAGGACTCTCCTCTACCTGAAGCCCCGCGTGCTCGGCGCTGGCAGCTTTGATCGGTGCGATTTGCGGATTTGCAACAGACAGGCCACCCTACAGCATGGGCAATGACTCTGCATTCGTTGCCGCAGCGGCAACACATGGTCCGCACCCATCCCTTGCGTCAACTACGCATGTCATGCTGGGCATTCCAGCCACCTACAGTGTACACTATAGAGGGTTGCGCAAGACTTGCCGACGTACGCAAAGACCTCACGCGAACATTGTTCTTTCTCCTACTTCCGTATGGTAAGCGCGGATGTCCGGCTGGTTGGACAGCACCACGCCCACGGATAGAGCAGCTCCAGGGGTGCTGGCTCGAACGGCAGGCGGAGCGGAGCTGAAAGGATCGGTAGGTCTACCTTTCCAACGGCCGATACCTTCGGCGGTTGGCATCACGTACGAGTTGTCATTTGCGTCATTTGGCTCATTTTCCTTGCCGGTCACTGCCTGAGATGCTCGTCAAGTCTACAGTTACATACCGTACATGGGCTTACACGAAAGCACCCGGTTGAGCGCAACGCAGCTACGGTGGGTGTGTAGTCTAGTCACAGGGTGCGATGAGCTCTTCTCCTTTACATTTACTTTGTTCACTTGTCGTCGGCTCTGGTCTCCCTAATGACAGCCTGTCCACTGCGTTCAGAGTCTGAACGCATAGGACAGGCTGTCATTAGTAGCTACGGTCGGCCTCTGCCAGTACTGTAGCATTACAGCGGGGGCCTGATGGTCATTACAGCTCCGACCAGCCTGTATTGAGCAGCGAGCGCGTTGATTGGCCACTTATGATCAACGGAAAATTAAAAACAACCAATCCTGTCAGCCAAGTATCGATATCCAGCAATGCAATCTCGGAGTGTCTTTTCTCTCATCCTTCACCGACATCCTTCACCGACATCCTTCACCGACATCCTTCACCGACATCCTTCACCAACACCTCTCTTCTGCCCCTCCAAGCAGGACGATGACCTACACTACAGTACATACTACCAACTCACACCCACCGCCCCGGATGCGAACCGCGCGTCCCCGAGTCCATCTAGGTCGCAAAGGCCTACGCCATCGCGGTCTAGATGGACCCAATCCCCAACTGCACAAATATTTCCATCTCTTTCAAAATCTTCTCCGCCTCCCGTCCCGTCCCCTGCCCACACTCCCGACTCCTCTGTACTACGAATAAACCCTCATGAATGCCTCAGAACGTTCCTCTGTCACCAGTAATACCAACACACTGTTCTAGTCCTGCTCCCGTTGAAGCCGAACCAGAGAAACGAGCCGGAGAAGGAGACGACCAAGGGAGAGAAAAGGTAGGCGAGAACGGCGGGAAGAAGAACCAGCATACGATGCGCTGTAGTTGATCAGCCTGTAGTAGTACGCCTTCGGCATACCGAGGAAGCGGCTGAGAGAACGCAATTTGTCAAGGGGCGAAGTCTACGTCCTGATTCTAGACATAGCACAAGAGTATTAGCGTACGCTTGTGCAGATTGAAGGACGGTTAGGACGAAGGCGTCGAATGTAGTTAGTCTATTTCAATACCGTAGCTTGCTTGCATGCAGGTGACGCGATGAGCTGACCCGCGTTTGAATTCGGGCCGGAGAGGATTCAGGGGTGAAATGAGATGCAATACAAGTGTACACAAATTTACTCTGGTCTGCATGGAGTCTATGTGCACAAGTTGCTGATGTCAGCAACTTGTGCACAACATCGTCAACAAGACTGCTTCCCCTGATTCATGCAAACGCCTGGACCGTCTTTACTTGAGTCTGCGCAAGCAAGAGAGAGAGAGAGAGAGAGACACGCTCTGTGTCCTCGCCCGTACCTCATACCCGACAGCCGCGCACGAAGCAACGCGCCCGCCGCCTTGACGGCCTTTTTTCACGAGCTTTCGCTCTCTTGCTCGGCTATGACATGATTTACAGGTTTCCAGCCGTCATCCGTACACGGTTCGGCCCTACTGTGCACGGGTGACATACAATGCCACCCGGCACTCCGTCCATGTACGGCTTTGTACTACAGCGGCATATGATTTATGACTGCCAGAACGATGCGACACAACCGATACCTACTGTTCAAGATTTTGTCTACGCCATCATGAGCGGGCCCCTTGCAGAGCATCGGATACCGGCGAGGAACGCATCGCCCACGGCTGGAGCCTCACGCAAACTCAGCGTGGTCGCCACGGCAATGTTACTGAATTTCCGTGTGTAGGCAGTAAACTCAGCCCCCTCGAGCTCCTCCATTACGTCAAAAGACTGCGATTGCACGTCTTCAGACCCATCTCCGTAAATCTCAACAATGAAGGTACGTTTGGGCTCCTTGCTAAAATTCTCAGAGTAAGTCTCCGCGTAAAACAGGGTGCAGGCATATAGTCCGGCTTGAGGCACCTTAAAATCATAACCCCAAGTTGAACCGAGAAGACCGTACCGATGCGATTTGTAAACCTCGCCATATTTTTCGTCTCCGACAATTTCTGCGTCCTTCACTTCGAAAATGGACGTCTCTCCGACGATCCAATCGATAGGATCGGCCTCGAAACCGCGCGTAGTATTGCCTCCGATGTTGTACCCGAAGTTGTAGACTTGAAAGTCGGGCATCTCAGAGTCCGGGGAGGGCTCCTCGGTGCTGCTAGGCAGTTCGGCGATAGGGGCAGTGGGAAGCGGGACGGTTGTTTCTTCCGGAAAGTCAGGCATGATGACGAATGGGCCCTCGTCGTCAGCCATGACTTGGGGAACCACGCCATCATCTTCGGCAACAGGTTCCGCTGGACCTAACTCCGAGATTGCAGGCGGGTCGATTGAAGGTACTTCTTGCGTTTCTTCCACGGGAATCGTCAGCGGAACTTCTTGACGTAAAGAACGATGGGTGGGGGTGGATTGCACGGCCAAAGCTAGGGCACATAGCGAGAAGATGGCCAGAAGAGTCTGAGAAGTCATGATAGGATAGTGATAGGGGCGATGGTTGATGGTTGTTATAGTAAAGTTAAATTGATGAGGCAATCTTTGAGTGTCGTTGGCTTTCGTAGTCAGAAGCGTGCGGGCTCCCCCTCTTATACTCGCCTCAAGACTGAAATGTACACGAGCTTTTGCTGTTGCCACCACAGCGGAATGACCACACACGCTACCAGATGCTTCCAAAATTGGCCCGGTTTCGCACTACATGCAACCTAGATATAGACAGGGCTGGAGCGGGTGGGGCATTTCGCGGAAAGCTTTGCCCAGTGAATCCGCATTGTGGCAAGTTGCGGACGTCTCCATGACACCACGATACCATGAACCACGATATCTCCGAGGCCAGGTTTGCTTGATGGGTATCCTGGGCACAGCGACATGCGCTCGGATTAAATATGATGCGATTCACAAAAGGCCGCTGCGAAGGCGAGGACAAGGGCAAGGTTATGGTACTTGCTGTAGAGAATGTAGAGGGGGGCTATGAAGGAAGCGCTTGACATTTGCAGGGGAGGAGGGATATGTGCATCTCGGCATGGCCACGTGTCGACCCAGGCTTCAGGCCCAACTGTGATCACTTACATGTCACGGCAAAATATTCGACGAGAAGGGTAGATACTTTGGTTTATGCAGCGGCCCAGCGTGAGCGGGTTGGCCTTCTGCAGGACCTTTTGTTCGGTTAGGGCAAATTTGCGCTTTCTTGAATAAAAATCGGGGCTGGTTGGCATCGGCCTGTGGGACAGAGGCCCCGCAGCGTCTTCTGTGGTGGAGGCAATGGGCAGCATGGATGAACCCGATGGTGCCCCCTGTCCTTGCGCACTCGGAGTGGTAGAGAAAGTAAGGGAGACTGTGTTTATTTTGCTCGCTGCGACAGATGACCAGAATGCAAACACTAAGCATGGTAATACTGTATCTACAGGCATAAATTTATAGAGTCTATTGTACCCTTCGAGGTTGCAAAGGTACTTTGCAACCTACGGCGCGTGCGGTCTAGCTTGTACTATGGGCCTGCACTGCGAACACGCCCGTGTATCGACGACACGTACACATAGGTACGATAGCCTTCTTCGCGGGGCAATGAAGCTATGCCAACTTCAATTTACCTGCCATACCAAGCGCGTCGCAAGTAACTGGCAGCAAGAAGAAGGCATCACAAGCAACCTAACTCAGCAAGCCGCTTTGTTCCTTTTCTTGCGTTTACGCACTTGATCGTGCTTGGGCGCGAGCGGCTTGGGTTTCTTCGCCTTCGGACTCGGCTTGGGGCCATGACGCCGGTTGCCGTCGGAGGACTCTGGAGGCGTGCGGAACGTAGGTGGTGGCGGGAAGCACATATCTGGGAAAGGCAGATGCGGAAGCAAAAACATGGTGGGGAGGCTTATATATACCGGATTTCGGATTTGAATGGGTGTGCGCATGGGTAGCAGCTGAGAATGTGCACCGAGTGCTTTGCGATCAGGGCGAACCCTGCAGGACCTGTCCGAAGCAGGGGCTATCGACAGGGGGACGACAACGGCGGGTATTGTGATATGGAAGTTTGGGGCAGGAGAGTTTTGGTCAGAAGGGATATAGTGGCGTTGACCTTGCGAGTCCTTGCCCAATTACCTTGGTTGCCTTCACATCTGCTCGGACCCGAGGCTGGCAGGGATGAAGGAGCTCTGAGGTCAGTGTGCGCATTGCTGGTGAGGGAGAACCGTCTATGCGATTGGATGGTCGGTTCTTGGATGGTCGGTTCTTGGATGGTTTCTTCTACAGTACGTACCCTTGGTACTGTACTTGTAGGAGAGACGAAGCGGCCTACGGTGCATCATTGCCAGAAAAACTATCATACTGTACACGTGTGTTTCATTGGCACGTGTAAAGCTTCCATGGTGCTGCCGAAATCCATTGCAGGATGAAACAAAGGGTTTGTGATGCAAACCACGCCGATCCAGCCAGAGGCACACAGATTATAAATGAACGCTCCCGAGACGGACGCGCGTTGCGTCGCCGGTCGTTGTGCTCCGTCTTTTCGCTCCTCGCACAGTTCTTTTATTGCCTACTTACCTTCGCCGTCGATCCCTCGGGAGAGTTTGCTCTCCGTTTCTACCCGCGAAGGGCTTTCTTTGCGCAATTGAGCGACAGACATACATTCCCTCCACGACAATAAATAGGTATTTTCGCTACCCAGGCCGACTCTGTCGGGCACAACTTCCGTACTTGGTGGTGGCGGTCTGTACCAACCGCTCTTCTAGTGTCTATCCGACTGGGGCTTGTTCTCATATGAATGAAGACAACTCTTTTTTTGCAATAATATATAAATTAAATTGAACACTTAAACATCTGTCTTTTCCTTGACGCACTTGTTGTCGGAAATAACATCATGCAGAACACCGGGATAGCAGCTTTGAATACGCAGAAAGTAATCCAGATTCAGTACATAATCCTTTTTTTAAACTGGCCCTTTTGGCTTCGAAGTTATTTTACATGCGGTTTTAAGGTGGTTTAAAAAAGCTTCTTTTCCAAATATATCTAAAAACGACCACGCAGAACATGTAATTCTCACAAAATTCTTTCTGTCCTCAAGTCAGAAGTCAAGTAAGGTGATGGGGGTATCTTTTTCTTTCTTGTCGAGGAAGCGCAAGTCAAAAATAAAATAGGTCTAATAATGTCCTCATATGAAGATAAAGGTCCAATAGACACTTGTGTCTATCCGACCAAGCATTATCATAACATGCAAATCATCGAATTTTATTTCTTTTCAACTTTCATGTCCACGGTTTCTATTTTTCTTTGGAAGGTTGACCCATTTTATAATTTTCCAAAGTTAGGACAGAATATCAAAAATTGTTCCCCTATCATACCTCTCTACCCCCCACAATTGTGGGTCTCCAATTTCCCGTATTGAGAATATCAAGCTCTCCACGGAATGCTTCTATGCTACTGGTATAAATTAGCGTAGAGAAAAATGCTTGCTGTAAGCCAATCTTTCTTTTGAACAGCTTTATGTGCGTCAACGATTTGGTGTTCGCTGGAATTGACGAGCTCTGGTGCTTTACCCATAGTGATTGACTTCTAGTTGCAAGAAACAGAACTTAAATCGCGGTTTGCGTTGTCTAGAAAAAATAATGTAACTCTTGTCCGCATATGAGGACTAACGGTCCGATAGACACTAGAGGGGAGCCACATGCTGGGTCACACCGTAATAATCGTTGCATGTTTTGGAGTATGGGGTACGGAGATACCCTTCCTCCGAGCACAAACAAAAAGTCTCGGGTTAATCCTCTCAAAGCTTATGATGCAGCTCTTTCAAACATGCACATGTACTCATCCACGGCATCAGTTGCGACTCCATTTCACAATATGCACGACACATTAGTGCCATGTTGAAAACGATGAACACTTGGCCCTCGAATTCTATGGGTTTTGCAAACAGGGAACATCAATTTCGACATAAGACAAGCTGAAAAATATCAGGCAGGAGCCGCATCCAATTCTCATTGGTGTCAGCAAGAATAGCCCGCATCACGCTCATCTAACGACAAAACTACTTTAAAATCCTGCATGCGGAGATCTGTACCTCTACAAGCGCCTTCGATACAAGTATTGTGTTCTATTTCATAGCTACGTTGCATCCCTGCTTTCGTTTCTTGTCGATACACTCCTGAAGCTATAATTGAAGTAGCATTGTGGGCAACATTGAGATTAGTTCAGCCACGAGACCTGAGCTTCTTCCATTCGAAACGCATAACCCATGATAAATGGTTAGCGGCAAAGGACTGAAGATGTAACGATAAGCCACCAGTGTATCACAGTCTTGTCCCACGGACTGTGTATTCTCGACCACGGAAAGAATTTTGCAGTGCATGCAGTGCATGCAGTGATGCAAGTGTGCAAGAATGGTATCATCTTGCGACACGGAAATGACACCAATGGAGCGGAATGGGGACAATATCATTCATGACACCCATCCTCTCTCCATTTCAACCACACCGATTGCCTACATCACACGATATCATGCGCCTTATTAACGATTCGCATCACTTGGCAGCGATGCACCAAGCGCCTATCAATATCAGAGCAGAAAGTTTGGAGAGATCATGAGAGCGTTATCCAATCGCAATACTCCTGTTGGAACGTGGAACAGGCATGACTTTGAAGAGCGATAGAGAATACAGGTTGCTCTTCAGCTCGCAGTCGCAAGACCGTCGTACTCGTACATAGTATACTGCTCGCTGCTCAATATTCAGGCGTCACGACAGGTTAGCGCACGGGAACCAATTCTTCAAAACATTACACTCGTTGTGCACAGATTTGTGCTGCTGTTACTGCAGGACTGGCTCTGAATCTGCGTTACAGAACTAAGGCAGCCCAACTGCCTTTTTGTTCTCCTACCAGCACGCGCCGACTCTCAAGGTTATCGGCCATGGGTGTGACGTTTTACTCCCCAGCTGCGTGTGTCAGTTGCGTCTTTCTTCGCGTGTGTTCATCCGTCGCCAGACGATCTCGGAGCGTGCAAATACCCTACCCTGAATGCAAGCGTGTTGTGGGTCAAGACGGGGAGAAAACTTATCCGTGAGGGAGGGTTGGTCAAATGCCCGCCCTGCATGCTTCACGATGAATCGTGCGCGGTAGGTGTACAGTGCGGTACACCCCCTTCTTACCTCCTCCATAGAACCTAATCCGTTTTACCTTCTGTTAAGCAAGGCCTCTGTGTAGCAGCAATCTTCATTGTGCACACGATAGGTTTTTGTAAAGGGATTTTTTTGGCGAAATGAGATACGGTCGACCCTACGCATTAGTGCCGCCCTGTGTAAAGACAAATAATACGGCACTAATTCGGAGCGGCACAATCAGAAAGCAGAATCACTACCCGGTCAGAACTCTGTTATAAGAGTCTGCTGTTGTTGCCTTTGACCCTGTCTCTCATGCCTAGCTTCTAGAAAAGCTCGTTTTGCGGACCTCAAGTGCGATAAGGCATTGCTCACATCGCACTCCACACCCAGACTCTCCAAAGACCCAAACAACCTTGCTAGCACTACAGCACTCGGTACGGCCCGCCTCTCCGTAATTTCACATTCGTCTTCAGCCACACAATCATCCATCATAGCATCACTGGCAGACTGATTCTGTAGCTCTCCACCATAATGTATTGAATCGCAAGCATCACTAATAGAAGCTTCTGCCACAAGCTCATTAGTCTCCATCTCAATCCATTCCTCCACATCTTTCCTGCAGAATTCTGCAGTTTCTGCAAGGCCGTCTTCTGGCACCAGGCTCAGTCGGGAGAGAAACCCTACTATACCATCCACCATAGATTTATCAATTTGTGTTTCATTTCGACCAACTTTCCGACCTGCAGCAGATGCCCAACCTCGATTTTCTGTGCAATCGTAAGGCGCGTACGCTTCGCTTTGGCGATCTTTTCAGGATTCATGTTAGGGTCATTGAGTGAGGTGCCACCACGTCACCAATTAAGCTGAGGCACATGAGGAGTGGCCGATGACGACATCGTGCCTGACACGTGGCAGAACCTGTGTCTGCCGGTTTTGGCGGCACTAATTCGAGGGTGGCAATAATGAAAGCGGCACTATTGCGCGTCCCCCCCCCCCCCCCCCCCTGTATGCGGTGTAACTGTTGACTTTTATGAATTTTTAATTAATAGTTGGCTGCTATCTTTTCTAAAAGTCCGCAGGCGTTCACACAAAATCAAATGAAATGCGAAGACCATTAGGCGCACGAAAACGGGAAGGTAGGGACGATACACAAACCCCGCTTGACTATTCCCAACTTCCTCTCTACCCCCTACCCTTGGTACCCTCTGACAACAATTCTGTAGCATATTTGAATTGTTTTAGATGGGCCCGTGCAGAATGACGTAGTTTTTTATGGAATCTCTATAGAAATTAAAAACTATTCTATGGCCCTCAAGTGCCCCCGTTAGCGTTGCCGATTAATTTTATTCCTGTAAGGGTTTTTAAGCGCAATAATATCTGATTTCTAATTTGGTCAAAGGTATTTACAGGTAAGGATTCTTTACGGAGCGGCCGCGGACGTCTCTGTAAGTGCGAGGTCGTGAGAATAAAAGGCATGCGAGGTAAAGCATTTAGGAAGACCTGATTCAGTGACGCGAGGGCAGAGGGAGGAAGGTATCTCTTTGTCTTCACCTTTTCTCCCTGTCCTTGCTTCCGTCAACCATCACCACATTTTTCTCCACCGACTCCATGTAAAAGCAATTAGTGCGTGGAAAACAACGCGATAGAGAGATGCTTCAAATATAGGCAAATAACCTTTACGAAGTGCAGTAACCTTTACGAAGTGCAGAAGTACGTGTTTACAACAACCGACCCTGATTATGTTTAGTTTCCCCTTCGAAGGGTACTACAAAAATTTGTGGGCATCGAACGCAACAATGAATCGTGCAGTCCCACCCTTTTTGCGAAGAAATCTGGGCAGCAAGGACAGCGTTGCCCTTGCTGGCGTTGCGAGGTCGCATGTAATAATGGTGGGCTATCTTCGAAAATGAACCCTCCGACCTTGTCACTTTCACTGTCCGCAGCCGGGAGTCTCCTACTGTATCCTTCGAGTTGTACATCTTGATCTATTTGAGCAAGAAAGCATCCAAAGATGGAGATCCGAGACTGAAATAGTGTGAGTGGCTCTACTATGCAACTGTTGCTTCAGCAGGGGCCCCACATAGGGGACAAGCAAGGACTAATCGCTCTACCGAAAGTGTGAGAGATGCAGTGAGAATGCGCCTACAAGACTGAAGAAAGAACAACACCTTTAAAGATACACCTTTACTTCCTTCCTTCCAGGACAGAGGAAGCCTCTGTCCTGAACCGACTTGGCCAAAACTAAACGATTGGTAGTGCAGCCTGCAGCCACAAGTAGGGAAACTGTTTACAGAATAAACATTTTCCTGCGCGTTTTTGCAACCGTACTACGGTACCAAGTTGGTACCAAGTTGGTACCGTACTACGGTTGTACGGTTGCAAAAACTTGGTACTACAGTACCAAGGGTACAGTTACCACATCGACATCGTTTGCTACACTTGCCACCGCTCGAAAATACGTGCGAAAGTGCGTCCAACAATTTTGCACCTAGTCCGCCTTCTACACCGCGGCGGGACACCTCGCACACCCCCTCACCAGCCGCTTCGCTGCAGCGGCAGAGGCTGTCGGTCCCGCCCAAGTCGGCTCCGGGGCCCATACAGCGCGACCCCACCCGCCCTTCCAGCCATTCACCCGCCACCGCACCGCGACCACTGGCCACCCTACGCCGCCCGAGCGCGCAACCCAGTTTACCCCGCGCCCACCCGACTAATCCCCAACGAGTGGACCGGCCCAGACAAAGCCTTTCCACGCGGGCAGGAAAATTCGAAACGGCGCCGCCGTACGACGTGGCTGTAAACCCACTCCCCCCCCCCCCCCCCCCCCCCTCGTTGAATTCAGGTTGTTTCCCCGGCCGCCGCGCGCGCCTTGCGCCCGGGCGGCGTGTGCCAATCGCTGCCCGCGCCGTCTCTGAATCACAGGCGGCATCTCGTTACGGGCTGCGGCGCGGCTGCTGCCCTGCATATGCTTGCAATCTCGCGCGGAGATTCCTTATGTCGCGCCCGCTAGGCGAATCTGCAGCTCGGTTGCTGGCTGGCGTGTGCAGTTCGAGGTCGGATGTCCGGCCTCGGTGGTAGGCGCAACTCGAGAGTTGTTGGGCGCTGCCTGCCCCGTCCGTGCGGGATAAAGGCTACTCTAGCCTGTCCTGTCTTCCGCTTTGTTAGTGTGGTCGTGGTGTAACTCTTTCTTCATGCCGCTTTACGTGCGAGGAAGGCAGAGTAGAGCGATCGCTATCTCGTTTATCGTCGTCACGTGTAGGCCAAATAAAAGTTTTATTTCTGGGACGGAACACGCAGCCGCATAAGAGAGTCCAGATCTAGATGGGCACTTCGGTCAATAGTGAGCCCCCTTTTTCCTGTTAAAGTCTTTGCTGGTAAACGACAGTCGCAGCTGCACGTCACAGAGCGTATGAAATGAGAGCCGGTACCCTCTTCCTATCAACCTCAGAGGTTGAAGGGGCAAGGCACGGTGCTTTTCGCTCCCGGCGTAGAAAAAGACAGCTACCGATGCCGTGTACAACCACGGAAAAAAAAATATCCCGGCACCGACGAGTGGGGGCGAACGAGCCGCCGTCGTCTGTAAAGCGGTGGGCAAGGTAATGAATGTTTCAGAGCGTGTAGACCGTACGTTGGTGACTACTGCGAGGCATTCTCTTCGCCACTTTCTCCTTGATTCCCTCCTGTTTGCATTGCTGCAGGCCGCGCCGCCTGTCCCAACATGTAAAACAAACTGTGTCTGCGTCGAGAAAACTGTTCGCCCTCATACGAACAGCCCCCCTGTGCTGCCTCCGTCTACTGCTCCCCCTTCCCCCACATCTGACAAGAGGTGGGCCTGTATAACGGACCAATTGGCAGCGCAAGACATCACCTTTGCCTCACGCCAGCAAAGTCCATCCGAGCAGGTAAGGTTAACCCTCTGCGTTAAGATTGAAGCAGGCAGCCTTGTTGCAAAAGCGGATGGTCAGCGCGCGTTTGATTGGTGCTGTGTGCAATTGCTTCTAGAAGATGCGTGCGTGTCAAACCTAGTATGGCACCCGGATCAAGCAGGGTTAGAATCTGCCTAAACTAGGTTAACATCCGGTGCGTACGTATTCTATTGGCTGTGCAGACCCCAATATTATTCGTCCCACCAAGTAGGCGACTGCTTTCTATCTCGACCTGGCCGAAGGGTCGCAATGCCCTAGTCCTGCACCCGAATTCGGGGCTCGCAACATGTTTGGAAACTGTGAGTGGCTCTCACCCATCGCTTAACTGACTTTGCTAATGTAGGCGCAATTTTGCTGCAGCTGTAAGGCACCGAGAAACACGGTGATATTGGAGATTTGTAGACAGACGACGAAAAGAAGTTGCGGCGGGGGGGTTGGCTGCGTTTGTGTTTGGCTACCCCTACCCAGGGGTAGATACGATTATGACATCGAGAGAGTCTACACGCAAAGACGCGTCCTTTTCATTACCAGACGTAGAAATCAGTCCCCAATCTACCGTACCATGCCTTACAGTATTCCACGTCAAATACTAAAATTTCTAAATACTACACGTGAAATTCCGTCTACTCTACAGCTTTAAAGCCTAAGCTTAGCAATTCATTCTGCTTTCTCTGTCGAGATGCCGACGTTCCAGATAGAGAGCCGACTATTTACGCGGTTGACAGTGGCGCAGTACAACTCCGCACTCGCATATTGTAGTTACGGAAAGGTAAGATAATAATGAATTCTTCTGGTTCGGCCGGGGCGCGGGACCAAAAAAAATGTAGCACCACCATCCATCGGCGAAGTATCGGTGCGTCTGTGTCTTGGAGCATGAAGTCAAGAAAGAGATTGAATTGTGTGGTGAGCTGACGGCAAGACCCCTCACACGATGACCATCGGTGCCTCCTGACAATCTCGGTGGAAGAGAGACTTCCTTCTCGTGTTGTTCCATACGACATGAAGTAAGGCAAGACCTGGCGCTCGATTTAAGAATTGTACGCGTCACATAAAGATCCCCAATCCAGCTTTGGCACAGACAAATCTTCTTTTGGTCGTGCCCAAGCCTGTATGACGGCCTAGCAACACCACATCTTTGTTGCAAGTGCAGGCAAGTCGCCTTTAGATGTGTCTTAAAGGGTCGGTCTTCTGTTCTAGTAGTGCATTGATGGTAACCTAATGTCATTAATGATCATAGGCGCACCGATACCACCAGGAGAAGGAGAGAAAGCAACACGAAATGCCAACATCCCAGGTTTCTCCCTATTCTGACTACATCCCTTCCAGAGCTGTGAGGCGGTGAATCGTCAAGGTGCGTCTCGATACTTGCCTGTGGATGGATATTGCCCCAGCCGGTAAGGACGTTGTTCGGGAACACTCCACGCAGGTTTCGCTCAAACACGCTCGCAAAAATTCAACATCGCAAGTGCGTCCGTCTTTCGGATGCCCCTGCACCACGGTTGCAGAAAACCGGCGCACACCACAAGCCGCTCAAACGTGCATAGGCTTGCTTTCAGCCGGCCTGCGACGCGAAGAACGGCGACCGGACGAGTGGGATAAATAGCGATAGCGACACCCGCGAACCTCGCTTCAACCCCCACCTCCATCCATAGCCTATCTCCAGCAGTCTCCAGCAGTCTCCAGCAGTCTCCAACCGTATCCAACCTCAGTAGCATCTTCGCCTCATCTCAGCCCTCACCATGGTCAAGTCTGTCTTCATCCTCGTTGCCGCCTTGCTCCTGTGCGTCGCGTTCGCGGAGACGATGCCCGAGCTGGACGATTCCGAGCGCGTGCGCCAGGAGGTGCTCCGCGGCCCGTGCGCCGGTCGCGGCGGCGCCGCCAAGCTCTGCCGCCGCGTCATGGCCAACTGGGTGTCCTGTAACATCGTCCGCTGTAAGCGCGGGAATCGCCTCGGCTTCCGTTGCACTTGCCGCCGCCCCGAATAAGCCGCGGAGGAGACGCGCGCACGGACGCGCCGCTATTTGGTGGGATCCAAGGAAGGATGTGGAGACCATGCCGCGGGTTAATGCCTAATGGAAGATAGTTAAGAGTAAAGGGCAGCGTCCGTTTGTGAGATTTCGAATTCGCCTTCGCCTCGGTTAGCGACCCCTCCCTCCACTGCGAGCCTGCGCAGGCCTCCTCGAGATAGAAAACATGTTCACTTCGTTCAATGGCACCGCGTCTGCGGTAGCCACTGCGGCGAAGCGGGCTCCCGCATGCTTCACGCAGATCTTTGGGGATGGTTGGGGTTGAGGCGTGAAGGCGGCGGGAAACAGGGAGACTGGGCAGGTAGGAGGTACTGTACGAAACAGGGTGGAACAGCTGGATCACATGTTGTGTTAAGATTGGATTTAAGGTGATTCGGTCGGAAATGAATCACGGCGCAATGTTAAAGCCCTAGGGCGGTACTACTTGCACTAATACTACGCTGCCTTCATCTCCCTACCACCTCCGAGCGGCTGAGCAGCTCCGCCCGCGCCTCCCCCACCGTTTCATGCCACGGCGACGGCCCCCCTCCTCCGCGGTGACCCAACTTTAGTTGTAGGCGCCTCGATCCTTTCCCTGATCTTGTCGCACCTCTCGCGCTCCCCGAAAAGTCTCTGCGCCAGGCACATCACCGCTTTAGCCGCAGCAGCCGCCTCTCCGCCCGCTTCAGCCGCCTCTCCTCGCGCGACATGGGCACTGCTTCAGGGCTAGCCTCCGCGCTGTCCTCCGGCTCCATGGGGGACGGCCCCGGTAAGGGCTCTGGTGTCATTTGCGAGTACACGGGCGTTGGCGCTATTGGCGCGGGCGCCATTGGCGCGGGCACGGGCGCCGGCGTCATTCGCCCAACGGGCGCGGGCGTCCTCGGCGCGCTCACGGACCGCAGCGTTGTGGCGCTCCCGCGCCCGCGCACGAGGCTGCGAACACCTGCGTGCCGTAGAAAGTGCGGCCGTCACCGTAGATGCCGACGCCGCCTGAGGTGCTGCTCGCGCGGAGCATGTTTGCCCGATGCCCCGCGCTGTTCTCCCACTGCGAGTAGAAGCCTTGCGACACGGAGTCCTTTGTGTACGAGCCGAACCTGTGGCGGTGGGTAGAGAGTGGTGCGTACGTATGATAGTAAGCCAGATGGTAGGCAAAGTTAAGGCAGAGAGCAGGGGTGACTTACGTGGCAGCGACGTTCTCGGCGAGGTTGTACTGCGAGTGGTACATGCGACGCGCGAGGTACATATGCTTGCTCCACTGCATGGCAAGCTTGTCGAGGTTTGCGTCGCGCGCCAGCGCACCGAGGCCTGACGCGCACGGAATCCATTGGTCAGGTCGATATTTTCGCCATAGTCATCGCTACAAAAACCTCTCTACCGGATGGGTACCTCGTGCATAGTTCTTATGACGTTCCGTTTTTGCATGTTGCACATATGCCGCCTTTGTCGTCAAAATTCTTAAGTGCCCACTCCCTGTGCAAAATTGTTCAAGCCTTTCACCCCATACTTTCGAAGGACATGGAGATGAAATACTTAAGGTGATAGCATCGAAGAATCTAACCCTGTGAGGCACACACAGAGCAAAACCCCCTCTGCCCGTTCCGATGGGCCATGGTCGTTTTCATGTTACTTAGAGCCATCCTGTCCTTGATACCAGGTTGCAAAAACATTTGGCAAAATTCGACACCTGAAGCGGAAGCCTTGTTCACTGCAACTTTTGCCATTTCACCTCCTGATCACTGCAAAAATGCACCTGATCGCCCCCCTAAATGCAGTATTATCTCTTCTTTTCTTGTTATCCTGTTCTGTCCTCATATAAGCACGGGAAAAACATCCTCCACCTGAAGAGGCTTGCTTACTGAGGGCCTCCTTTAAGACAGCATGAACAGCAATGTTTGGATGTATATGTTCGCGATTTTCAAAATATAACATGTCCAATAATTTAATGTATTGTGCCAGCGCGCCGTGATCCGTAAATTGGCTCAAGGGGTGCATCATACCGTACCGTCTCACAGGATCCTTCATCCATCCCTCACATATTCACCATAGCACCTCATGACGACACGATCCCCAGGATTTTCGTCTTCAGTAACACCTTCGGAGTCCGATTTGTTTGTCGTCGTGGCTGGGGCTGCGTACCACTGGATGAGGACCAAGTTCACAGGAAAGCGCCGACGCAAATCATATGTTCAGCGTCTCCTTCCATCTCGACATACAGTGTCCTTTGAGGACATTACGAGAGCACTAGGCCCCGATCTGTTTCGAAAGTCATACCGCATGTCAGAAGCAGCATTTGCGCTGTTGCTAAACGAGGTGCAAGATCTCATTGACAAACCATTCAAGGCGGCCACAGAATATCGAAGGAGTACAGTTCCTCTGGCAGTTAGGCTGGGAATCACCTTAAGAATATTAGCCGGAGCAAGCTACCTCGACCTTGTCCTTGCCTATCAAGTGGCAGAAAGTACTTTGCAGGAAGTACTCAATTCTATGTGTGAGGCACTAATGACGCGGCTTCGTTTTAAAGGGTTTCCTACTAGGAGCGCAGGCTTGCGATCCGTTTCAAAGCACTTTCAAACTTCAAGGAAATCTGTGAATCCCCTTTCGGGTTGTGTTGGTGTGGTAGACGGAATCTGTGTTAAAATTAAGAAGCCCGAACCTCAAGAAACCCCTGCTATGTTCTATTGTCGGAAAGGTTTTTATGCGATCCCGGTTCAAGTTCTTGTTGACTCTGACTATATTTTTCGTTTTTGTTCTGCAATTTGTACAGGTTCAACACACGATTCTCTCGCTTTTTCTGTTTCAGGACTGAAACGGGAAATAGACAAGGGCATCCTCGGCACTTGTTACTACATTGTAGGAGACGAGGCGTACTCCTGCACAGAGCACATAATCACGCCATTTTCGAAATCGGGTGCTGACACTGACCAAGACAACTTTAAGTTTTTCTATCCTCTTTGCGCATGCACGTAGAGCAGGCATTTGGCATGCTAGTTGCCCGTTGGAGGATATTACGTGGTGGGTTGGAGTTTTCTGTAAACAAAAGCACTAACCTTATTTGTTTGCTAATGAAGCTGCACCACTTTGTGCTCGAAAACGACATAGAGCGCTCTGTGTTGACCCATCAGCTAAAAAACTACGAGATACAAGTTTTAGAAGCTGACATCCATCAGTGGTACCAGGAATCAAGACAATTGGCTCGTGAGTTTCAGGGCGGATACGAGAGAGATTGCTGCAGTCACGACAGAACACTTCTGCATGTCAGGAATGGTTCTAGTTCCAGAAAACGAGACAGGTTGGTTCAAATTGTTAAGGATAAAGGCAGAGAACGGCCTGAAGTACCGCTGCACCATTACAGCGTAGATCATGAACGCATTTGAACAATTTATCAAGTGCAACTGTCTGGCCAATCAGGCGAGTAGTGACGGAAGGGATGTGGATTTGATTTCGCGACAAGTGGCAAACCCAGTCTCTATTTGATCTACTACCGTTGGTCTCACCAGCATTGCTGGCATTCAGCTTTGCGTACAGCCGAAAATGCCGTCATGCGACGTACCCGACGTGAATGTGTGTGTTGATCGCATGTCAATCGCTGTGTGTTTGGCAAGGCTACGCGTCCTTCCTTTAGGTGGTGAAGCGATGCATGAATGGAAGCGGGAATCTTACGCCTTTACCAGGCGGAACCGAAATCGTACCGACAGAGACATTGAGACCTTCCTCGAGTATCAACAGCATACTACTCACGATAACAGCAACACCTACGTCAATTATGGTCACAATGCTACTCACGAGGACATCTATTGCATCATCGAGTTTCAACCCAATCGGACCGAGTGTATCACCAGATGCAGCGCAGGTTTCCATCTCGGCTTCACGAGTTTCTCCGAGCCGACCTGCAGATGTTGACGACTCGCCTGATTTATCTTCCGACCCACCGACTCTCGTTGCTCCGTCATCTGAAGTCGACGTTCCCAATCCTGTGATACCGACTGACGAAGAAGACCCAGGATCATCCCCGGAAGCGTAGATACTAGGAACGTCGGAGGGAGTGGCAGTCTGGTTGCCGGTGTCGAGCGAAGAGTTTGTTCCCTTGTTTCCCTGTGCGGATTACGGCCTGGTCCATGACATGCAAGAGCTCAACCACACAAACAATTATCAAAGGGTGTCGATGCAAATTCAGATGGCCAGCCCGAACACTACGAATACTTGTGGGCTGACGGGGAGGGTGTTGCAGAAGTTTATCAATTTCAGTGCCGCGAATACGCAATCGAAAGCGAGGCAATCGAAAGCGAGGCAATGGTACGTCACCCGAGTTGAGGATGGACTAGCTGTTTGCAGTGGACAGTTTTCGCTGGTGACGATTGTTCAGCCCGACGAGTTTGGAAACGTGAATGAAACGGGCAGCCCATCGCCATCGGCAACAGCGGAGGCAGCGGAGCTATATCGAGGATCTGTGATATTTGCAGTGGTGGCGTGGCGTACATGAAACCGGCGTCTGTGGATTTGGCAGCAGGGTCCTACGTGGACTACGTGATGTCTCAAAGAATTTAATACACCCTTCAAGACCAAGGATTAGAGACATTCTTTGGACCGGAATGCTGATGAGCCCACAGCTTTCGGACTTGCAGACAGCGAGTGTCCAGGACTCGGAGGAAAGAGGAGGTAATATTGGATGTACGATTACGTTGGTGTGCCTTGGGGTTGTAGGGGTTGTGCTGGCAATATTTGTTGTTAATGACAGCTCTACGAGGGGTCGCAAGTGCAGCAGCTGCTACCGCACCTGCCGCAGGTGAGGAAATGGCCTGGGAAAACGTCAAAGAAGTGTACAGGGATACAAAATATGAAAAGTATAGCTCCGGCAGGTTATCGTCGTCCCCTTCGATGGGGCTGGTTTTTGCCACTGTCTTTACTGGCTTTAAGGAACCCCTCATCCTCCTATCATGATCTATTGAAGCATATCTCATCCTCTTCTATCGCCGCTTCACAGTCAGTCAGGGGAATCTCTTCTTCCTGTTGCAAATTGCTGCTGACAACAGGTGGGTTCTGAACCACGCGCCCGTCAGACCGCCGCCCATTGCAAAGAA
Source organism: Chondrus crispus (assembly GCF_000350225.1). Lineage (NCBI taxonomy): Eukaryota > Rhodophyta > Florideophyceae > Gigartinales > Gigartinaceae > Chondrus > Chondrus crispus. Next base: position 8,015 of record NW_005178653.1, on the reverse strand, counting down.
TGCCCATGGGTCGGGACTGCGGCATTAAAAACGCCTTTTTTAACTCCTCCATTTGGAGTTTTGCGCACTCCTCAAAAGACTCATCTGGGTCCAATCCCTGGGCTTTTAAAGTCTTGTAAAGGTTTCCCATGGACACAACACACCATTGGCGCTTCTGTAATTGCTGCATTCTCGAATTTTCTATCTCGGTCTTCCTTTTTTTAAACGCCTTCTCTTTTCGTTCAGCGGCCTTCGGTCGCTTTTCCGCAACTGCTGCTTCGGAATAGGTCCTCCACGAGTGCTCAAACAAATTCTCTCCCCGATTAATACTCCTGCGATTTCCGCGTCCCGACATCCCGCTGGTTCCCTGACTGCCACCCTCGTCACATCCCCTATCGAATGGGATCACCCTCGTGCACAAATTCGCAAACCGGGTGTCCTCATTTTCCGTTCCTTTCCGTGTGCAGATAAAAAGGGCTACATTCCGCTTCCCTTCCGCGGTCAACTCTCCCACCCGAGTCCCTGCGTAACTTTTAAAATTCCCCGTCTTGTTTTGTCCAGACCTTGACCAATTTTCCACACACGTCGTGAAGGACCTCCGTGCATCCAGAAATTTTTTTTCAAAAATGTAGCCGACCGATGACAACGCGGTGCCACCTTAGAGTCTACCTCGTCGATATTCCCAACCATGTCGAGATGAAGGCGCAAATTAGGATTGTTAAAGCGCTCTTCTATAACACCCCAGTATGAGTCTCTCGTAAAACCCGCATCCAACTGACTCCTTGTTAGCTCCTGCCCTGTCCCATCCAGGGCGCATTTTGCGTCTTCATCATCCCGCATGATGACGCATAGGCGAGCGAATTCGCTGATGCTAAACGTGCCCAATCCGCTAACCGGACCAGCCTCTCTCTGACTGCCACTTGTATCGTCCAATTCTTCTCCACCGTGATCTTCACTTCTCATAACTTGATCCTCCTTTTGTCTTGCTTCCTCCAAGTTTCCTTTTTTTCTCTTGAACTTTTCAACTTCTTTCGCTTCCAATAGCTCGAATAGCTCGGCATCGCCGGGAACACGGCCAAAGTAGAGCGGAGATCGCAGGTCGAGTGTCACTCGCTGCTGAAGCCAAGACTCGAATTTGGCCGTTTCTGGGATCGACGACATAGCAGCACAAATCGTTCGTCCAGATAAAGTAAAAATTTGTAAATGTAGAAAAGCTCGAGCAACGAGGGTACTGTAACGTGCCGATCTCACATGTTAGTGTCTGTTGAAGTAAACACTCAACTGTCGGCCAGACAGTCGACAATGCGACGAGACAGCGTCACACTGGACACAATTAGGCACTCACAGGCTTTCACAGATAAAACTTTACTGGTTGATAGCTCTCACAGTTGCAAGTACTAATTGGGTAGCTTCGTAAATTACGATACCTCAGAGCTGGCATGCCTTAAATAGACACTCCCTACGCCCCTTCAGCCACCTATATAATAGTGCTAAATGCACTAATGCACACCTGTTAACTAACTCCAATCACAACACAACAATTCACACACAATTCATCGATTACTTAATGCACGCTGTCGGCCTGTCAACTTGCATTTTCTCTTGCCGGCCGTTCCCTTGCAACATTCATGCCTTGTAGCAAATCCTTCGCCCACACGGTGACCATCCTCAACTTGCCATGCCGCTTCCCATTCCGCGTCAACCGCCGCCAGACTGACACTCGTCCTTGGCCATGTCGTTCCTCGGCCATCCTCTTCTCGGTCTGCGTCCATACTTGCACATGATTCTCACGCAACTTGTTAATCCGGCCAGCATGCGCACCGATCTTATCGCACACCTTAACGTTGCGTATCTTAACACCGCGCACCAGAACCCCTTTCCCCTAACATCGCCTTGTTAAATACAGTAACAACATCGTGCCGCGCTCCTACTCTCTCTCGACCTAGTGACCACCGCATACTTCCACCACGCCGCCCCATCCGCCGCATCCTTACTTACTCCGCAGGGACTAGTGGCGATTCCTGCTTGCCTGTCCAAACCACCAACTGTAGGCCAACGTCATCCTCCCTTACCGCCGATACACCTTCGTCTGCGATCGTATCTGTGCCGTCGGTAGTGTCCGATGCTGTCGGTCCTTTTGCGTTCCTTCTCGCGGTGTCGCCTGAGTCGTACAACTTCACCACAGCCTGCGGAAGATCGGATTCCGGCGTCGAACTTGTAGCACGACTTCCACTGATGCGTACGCGGAAATGTCGTTCGACCTCTTGTGTTCGCACATTCTTTCTCATCATAGTCCCAGCGATCCGGCCCAACGTCCTCAAGCTATCCGGGAACATGCCATCCTGCGGGTCCCCCGTCTCCATTACGCGATCCGAGATACGCCTCAACCTGTTGGCGTGTACGCGAACGACCTTGTCCCCCACCTCAGCGGTAAGCTCGTACCCTACGTGCCCAAACTTGCCAGTCACCCGGTACGGTCCGATCCAAGGCTTGACGATTTTCTTGCCTTCATCCTTACCAATCTTCACTGACCACAGCAGCACCCGGTCTCCGATACTGTAGACCTCCGGATTCACTCTCTTGTCATATTGCTTTTTCGCGCGCGCGCGCGAGACTCCTGCTTTGCTTAGCAACTGTTTGTGTAACAAAGCCAGTCGGTCTGCCAAACTATCGGGCTCCTCCTCGAAACACCCACAGTCTACCTCCCCCCAAGCTGTGAACGCCTCCACCCCAAACATCGCTTTGTAGGGTGTCATGCCCATTGCTCCACAAATGCCTGTGTTGTAGCGGAAACAAGCCAAGGCCACATGTTCGTCCCAGTCATCCGTTCCCGTAGACATAAAACTAGCAAGATCCCGGGCGAGCGTGCGGTTCCACCTCTCTACTGTACCGTTGGCCTGTGGATGAAACGGGTACGTCTGCAACCTCCCTATTCCCAACATGGCGGTTAACTCCTTGATCACGCCGCCCACTAGGTTCGTTCCCCCATCTGACAGCAACCACTCCATCGGGCCAAATACTGCAATCCAGTCCTCAATAAGCACCCTGGCGATGGTTTCGGCTCGCTCGTCTGGGATCGGCCTTGCTCTAACAAATCGTGTAAAAACATCGATGATGGCCACTACCTTGATGTTACCTTGTAGGGTCCTGGGCGTGATAGTTTGTATATCAAAAGCCACCTGCGCAAACCGTCTCTTGGGGTGCACTATCTGTAACGCTGCTTGCTATCCTCCGATACCGTACACTGTAGACAATTTATTATAAAGGCTACTGTATCCCGCGCCATAGTCTGCCACCAATACCTTCTCACAAGCTTCGCCATTGTTCTGGTCATCTTATAATGGCCATTCACCCGCGATCCGTGGACAAACCTCAGCACCTGATCCACCAACACCTTCGGTACCACCACCGGGAGCTCATCTCGTCGCGTCGACCGTAGCAGCCCTTCATCATCTACCATCATTTTTTTCGGCCGTCGGCATACTGGGGTAAATCCCCAAACTCAGCTCGCTGCGCTGTCCTTACTTCTGCAATACAAGGTCCCTCGTTCATCGTCCTTATGTCCACGCCTTCCACAATGGCCGCCACTCGCTCTTCCTCTGCGGCATCACTGATCGCTTGTAGACGGCCGCTGTCAATTGGCACGTAACATCGTTGACAAAGCGGTTTTGGCACTGCGTCTCGACTCAGCGTATCGGGCACGACTAGCTCCGGTCCAGCTCGATGTTCAATCACGAAGTCGAAATCTTGAATAGCCACCACCCACCTTGCCAATTTTTCCCTTGGGTCTTTTAGGCTTAGCAGCCACTTGAGAGAGAGGTGATCAGTGACGGTTACGAACTGCTCTCCGTGTAGATAGTGCCGCCACTTTGTCAATGCGTGTACAATAGCCAGACATTCGCGCTCTGTAGGGGCGTAGTTGCGTTCCGACTTGCGCAACAACCGGCTGGTGAATGACACCGGTCTCCAGTTGCCATCCTTTTCTTGCTGTAGTAACACGCCACCCAGCCCGTAAGCACTAGCATCAGTCATCACCTTCTTCGCCGCCCCTCGAACCGGTGCGGCTAATATGTCCGGGTTGCTCAGCGCGGTTTTCAGCTCCAGCCAAGCGTCGTGCTGATCCTTACCCCAACGCTGCTCCCAGTCATGAATCACAAGCCTCTGACCGTGTTTGCGTTTTTTGGAGAACCCCGTCCCTTTCAGTGCGTCATACAATGGCGCCGCCGATTCCGCGAAGTGGTCCACAAACGCCGCAAAATAATTCACCAGACCCAAAAATCGCATCAACTCGTCCCCTGATGCCGGTTCTGTCAATGCTCTGATGGCTTCCACATGCCTGTCCGATGGTCGTAACCCATTCGCGTCCACCACGTGGCCAACTATCTCCGTACTCCTTACACCGAATGCACATTTGGACAGCTTTAACCTCACTCCAGCGGCTAGTAGTATGTCCAAGATTGAGACGAGCGATGCGAGGTGCTCGTCCTCGGTTGCCGTCCCGACGGATGTATCGTCCATGAAGGCCAGAACGTCCTTCCCCTTCCGGTCTCCCAAAATAAAATTGATAATGCGTTGAAACGTACCTGGCGAATTTTTCAGACCCTGCGGTAGTCGGGTATAATGTAGTAGCCCCAACACGGTTCGGATAGCGGTACATGCCCTCGAATCAGGATGTAGATCGACCTGATAGAATCCATCTTTTAGGTCGAAGACCGAAAAGATGCGTTTGGATGCCAACCAGTCGGGGGTGTCCCGAAAATTCTCCATGGGGTACGATTCGGTTACCGTCAGACTATTCAACCAACGGAAGTCTGACGTAACCCTAGTACCTCCGTCCTTTTTTCGCACGAACACGTTGTTCGCCGCCCAGGGAGATACGGACGGCTCCAGTATCCCCAGTTTAAGCAACTTCGTCATAGCGGCCCTTTCAACCTCCTCCTCCTTTGGCGATCGGCGCCTTAACGGTTCACATACGGGTTAAGCATCGGGTTGCAGGGCGATTACATGCGCAGTTCCCTTAATTTTCCCCAATCTCTTGAAAATTTCGCGACGATCCCACAGAATTTGCCGTAGTTGCTGCCGTTTTGCCAGGTCCGTAGAGAAAGTGCGAAGGTCCATGTTTTTGATGGTGTCATCTACATCGGCGTCCTCTATGACCGCACACACACTTTCCTCGAGCTCCACATTTGCCGCCTCTCGATTGCGGCTACATAACGCGCCATGTACCCTTGTGCCCTTCACCACGATGGAAGCAGAATCCTTTTCCAAGTCTAAAATTAATCCATTTTCTCGCCAAAAACGTCGGCCAATCAGAATGCGATCTGGGAGGGTTGACATCACACGCACCTCGCGTGTAAATTTCTGCTGCCAAAACTCAAACTGCAGAGTCCCCGTACCAACAACACCCAACTTCCCCCCATCCGCTGCACAAGCAGCACCACCCCTCGACTTCAGCTTCCCCCCGTTTGCGGCAAACCATCCATGATCCACCCATATGGATAAGGCTGCAGTATCAATAGGGACCACCAGCGACTCGCCGAATGCCTGTAGCCTTACCGCTACTTCCTCCTCGTCCAACCCTTGCCGAATTTTCGGCTCACTGCAGGAGCAGACCTGCTCCTGTTCCCCTTCCGTCGTCACTTTGGCGGTTTTTAATTTCTGGCGTGCCGCATCGAGGGATTCATACCCCCCATTCCTTTTCCCGCACCCCTAACGGCATTCCCCCTTGCCATGTCCGCCCTGCGTTTGTCACAGTAACGCACGATATGGCCCATGCGTTGACAATAGTGGCATTTGACATGACTAAAACGGGCGTCGGGTGCCCTGACAGCGACTGAGTGCCCAGACGCCTGTTTCGCCGGCTCTGCAATCTCCCTGACATGCTCCCGGGCTGTATTCTGTTGTGCCGATAACAGACGGGATACCACACTGACCACCGAGTCAAAATCTCCTGTTACCAACACGGCTTGGTCTTGCAACTTCTGCGGAAGTCCCGCCTTGAAGCGGTTCAGTAGGACCTCATCAGATACCGGTGTCGCTAAGGTCATGGATGCCGATCTCAAACAGTCTGCGTATGTCGCAACGGACTCCTGGCGTTCGTTCCAGCGCAGTGCGAAGAAAGTGTCCTGCAGCGCTGCGCGGTGGGCCTTGTTACACAACCTATCCTCCAAACGGCTCCACAACGTCTCGGCGGATGCGTTGATGTAGGTACGAGCCACATCCTCGTACACTCGAAGCGCATCTTTCTCAAAGGCGCATGGGATCAGCCGACGTTCCGCTTTTTCCGAAATAGGAAAATCATTCAACAACCTGTTCCACGTACGTCGAGCGTCAAAGAACGAGCCGTCCCCGATCTTCTTGCATCTCGATGTCTCGAACGCCGCCTTGTAGATTTTGTAGGCCACTTGGATGGGGTAAGTTTCATACTCTGGGTCCTTATAAGTGGTGCTGCTGGGGCGGTGACGGTCATGATTCCCACATGCGTGTTCGTCATGCTGGGAGCCACACGGATGCTTCTGCACTGTATCTTCGGGAAGCTGCGGTGCGTCCAGGTGGCCCTCATCGTTGGGCATAAGTTTGCCTCCACCTTCCTTCCATTCTGTTCTGGCCCCATCCGAATCTAAGCTCTCATGTTCCCCATTCGAGTCAGCTTCCATGGCGATGTTAACTTGTTCCGCATTCCCCTTAGCTTCCATGGCGGTCATTCTCTGCTGAAGGGTATTAATACTGTCAATCTGATCGGCTACCTGGCGGACCATACCCTGTAGAGCGTTGGTGATGTCCGCCGGCGCCCCAAGGATCATCCTATTACCATCCCTTCGCCCCCCGTCCGACGTTGCTAGAGAACCTCCTGCTCCAGCCATACGAACTTCTTCTGTGTCCGCCCTTGATGGAGAACCTTCAGCTCCAACGCGAACCCCCTCAACCTCCGATCCTCCTGTGACCTCCGCCTCCTGAGCGGGCTGTAGTATAACCCCCCCCCCTGGGGCTTTATTTTAGATTAGATCAACTCAGAATCGGATCGGTTACTGTAGAGCTCGATGCTCTACAGTACCACCACGTATAACCCCGAGTACAGGGGGGCGCACGTGTACACGTGTACACGCGGGACCGAAGAGCGCGCACGCACACGTGTACTGTCAGCCCCGATGGCTGACAGTATTACAGTGTCGACCGACCGCTACAGTACGTCGCTACAGTACATCGGTACTGTACTATTATGATAGGTTATTATGTACATTAAATATGGAGCGGACCGGCGGCGGTGGAGGAGGACAAGCACGGACTTGTCACCCACCGACCGTCAAGGTCCGACTTCCCGCTTATTCTAAGGTAGCGTTCGCTAACTACCTTAGAGCGGCACCGAGCGCGGGTTGAGGACGCGCGCGGTACGCCCACGAGCCGGCTCCGCCTCCGCCCGTCGGTACTGGATCGTCACCCAGTACCGCGCCGGGGCGTCGAGGCGTCGAATCGCTCGCGCGTACCGGCGTCCTCCCCGTTCCTGCTCTACCACGCTACCCGGGCCCGCTGCCCGGTGCCGTTAGCTGGTGTCCCGCTTCACCCCCGTCTTCCCGTTCGGACGGGGTCTACGTCGAGCTGTGCATACACCCCTCTCCGTTGGGGGTGTTTATGCTACAGTGGTCTCCCGACCTAGAAGACCCTGGAGTCCGATCTCCGAGAAGACTTCCGCTTCCCTCCGCGAACCGATCGCGTCGAGATGAGCCAAGAGTTTGAGCCCTCGATCCGCTCCGAAGCGGCGGATCTGAGTCCGGCCGCTGTGCAGTCCCCATCCGCCCCGTCGGGCGACGGCGACGCAGGTCCTCGTGACCGCGAACCGTCGCTCGGATCCTCCGAGGAAAGAGCGGCGGCGATGTTCGAACGCATAGCCGAATACATCGAGGAAGTCCGTACTTCCCTTCGGATCGATGTATCGGACCATGTATACACTCGATGTATGGCCGAACTCCGCTCCCTGCGTGAAGGGAGGTTCGATAGAGTGACGCAGTCCTTAGAGAATCTCCGAGCACTGATCGACG
>NW_005178652.1:684689-698027 GCF_000350225.1 Chondrus crispus | reverse complement strand
TCCACAACTATTCAAAACACTCGACATCCAAAACAAACTCCCGCTCGCATACAGAACGGACAACGCCAAGGAATTTACATCGGCACATGCCAAGGCCACGTACAGTGCGCACGGCATACAGCACATCACAAACACGCCCCATCAACCGCAAGAGAACTCAATAGCAGAGCGGATCAATAAGACGCTCTTCACAAATGCGCGCGCCGCATTACACCACGCAGATCTCCCACCACAATTCTGGGAAGATGCCGTACGAGATGTAGCCTTCAAATACAACATCATGCGGCACAGGCCACCCAACAAAGTCCATGGACACTCTGGCACGGACGCCAAGCCCACATGACCCGCATCTTCGCATTCGGGCAAATCGGCACCGCCCCCATACACGCCCACAAAACAAAACTACAAGGGCGCAGCGAACCGGCAAGATATATGTATCCCATATCGGAAACCCACGTCATGACCCTCACCATACACAACCCCCGATACCGCATCATCAGGGCGATCGACTTCAGACCATACGCCAGGCACCAGGACCACAAGCACACGTCCAACCGAGCATTCAAGGCCACAACCTCTCGACACAAAACGCGTCAGAGAAAGCGCTCAACAACACGCCACAACCCACCGCCCAGCACAGTCGACGCCACCACAACTGCACCCCGACACGTACACGCAGCGCGCCAATACCCCGACGCCCAACAATGGGCAGCAGCACACAACGAAGAGTTAGACACTCTAGACAAACAGCGCACTATCAAATGGATACCAGTGACAAAAGTGCCACCCGATGAGACGCTCATCCCATTAACAATGACATACCGGTACAAGCGCACACCGGAAGGCAAAATCGCCAAACGCAAAGCCCGTTGCTCCATACGAGGCGACCGCATGAAGGCAGGACAGCACTTCGACCCAAAGAAAACATCCACATTCATGGCCGAAAAGACATCAGTACGCACCTTACTCGCAATCGCAGCAGCGAACCAATGGCCCATACAATACATGGACATCACCGCAGCATACCTCCATGAGTCTCACGATCAAAAATTCCCCGTCTACGTCCGCCAGCACCCACGATTTGACGGCTCAATGAAACATGTCCACCAAGCGGGACAGCTTCTCGGCAACCTCTACGGAGGCCGTTCAGCAGGACATCGATACACATCCGGACTGCAGAAACACCTAAAAGCGCACGGCTACCTCCAATGCGACAGTGACCCCTGCCTATTCACCAGCGTCAAGGCCAACAGCACGCTGCTCGTCACAGTCAGCATGGACGATTTTTTAGTCACCGCGTCGCACCAACATCTAATCGACGACCTCTTGGCCACGTTGCAAAAGAAGTACACCATCAAAAACCTAGGTTTTCCAACCATGTATCTCGGCTGGCAGATCACACGAGATGCACAAGGCAGCATCCACGTATCGCAGCAACAGGCCATCGACACTATACTCCAGAAGCACAACATGGCCGAATGCAACCCCAAAACCACACCCGCTCCGCAAAAACCAAACAAAGCGACACTGAACGAGACGGCACCCGTTTCTCCCACCTTAGCAAGTCACTATCGCTCCATCCTCGGAGATCTAAGATATGTCGTCGACAGCACTCGATATGACGCATATCATACCACAAACAAACTCACACGACACAGCCAGCAACCGACCCAAGCAAACTGGCATCAGCTAAAATGGTTACTACGGTACCTCAAGGGCACCAAAGCCCAAACCATATCGTACCACGCCAGCTCACCCGTCTGCCTCCGAACGTACAGCGACGCCGACTACGCAAACGCGAAAAGTCGCAAGTCACTCACAGGAATTATCCACACAATCGGGCACTCACCGATAGCATGGACCTCCTCTCCGCAAGACGTCGTGGCCCTATCCACATGTGAAGCTGAATATATAGCTGCCTCACGCGCAGCTCAACAAACACTATGGCTCCGCCGGCTGCTCCAGGACATGCAGCACCCCCAAACACACCCAACAACCATCTTCATAGATAACAAATCAACGATCCTGATAGCCGAAAACTCGGCACCCACACGGCGACGCAAACTCATCGATGTGAGGCACCATCACCTCCAGCACCACATTCAGAGCGCGAACATAGCAGCGGAGCCGATCCCCACGGTGCACAACCTCGCAGACCTATTCACCAAAGCGCTAGGCCCCATTAGGTTCAAGGAGCTGTGCCAAATCATCCAACCAAACGGCACCCGCAGCCAGGATCCAAGAGCACACCCCAGCCCCACCTCCGCGCGCACCCCTCAGCGTCCCCCGGGACTGACGGACCGCAACTCTCTTCATCAGACGCTGAAGGGTGCACGCGTCACGGACCGCAAGGACAGACTGTCCGCATTACAGTCTGTCACACGCGGTACTGAGACCCACGAGACGGCGACGACGAGTAAAGACAGAACCATGAGGATTACGATTCATCACCTTCCATGGCTTTTTAGGCCGCTCCCAGATACAATTCTTATGATACACACGTCGCATATAGCCTCCAAATACACCAAAAATCAAGTTTCAGTCAATATATGATGTGTGAACGCCCGAAAACAGGGTCGTAGAGTAAGCCGAACCGCCTCAAAACGACCTCAATCCGCCCCCTTTCAGCGCGAACGCCCCATATGACAACCGAAAAGAGCTGGCCTGCGCCGTGAACCTCATTCATGCATACTTATTCAAATTTTCGTAACAGTATGACACTCGTTTTCTTGTCATTACCGCTATGATAACATGGCACCACGGGGGAACCACGGGGCGCTTGTTGCAGATAACAACTACGTAGCGTGGTCATGTATACAGTCTGGTGAACTGGGAAGAGCCTAGACAGTCCTGTATAAGTGAGCCAGACTGTCCTTAACCTCGCAGGAAATGCTGCTCACCTGGCCGTGCGGCCATGCATCCAGGCACTGTTGTGGGCGACTGCGCCCTACATTACGGCTAAGATTGGCGGTCGAATGGGGAGAGGTAAAAGGTCACGTCACTCAGCTATACTACCGCCGGCCATGTCTAGCAGAAGTGAAAGCGAGGACAGCGCTCCTGATGAGAACAGAGATATCCGCATTAAACGTATTAAGGAAGAAGCCAAATTCGCGCTCCAAAGGGCATGGAGCGCGGGCCCGCCGCAGCCTTTGTCTGAGTTACTCAACTTTTCTCTGTCATTGGGTCAGGCCTTCGACTCTCTTGACGAAGCGCTGTTGGCGCTCTTCCAGTTTGCCGAGATATCAAATCGTCGACATGTATTCAAGGACTTGAAGAAAGGCGAATATGAGGAGTCCTTCTATGCCCGTTTTACTGCAACTCAGCTCAAATCTCGATGCATGCATGGCACCTGCTGCTTCAGAGCGAACATTATTCGGAACCCTGACGGAATATGGACTACAAGGAAATTTGTACCACACGGCTGCGAACCGCATAATACAGTCAATCGCTGATATAGAAGGACAGCATACTCTCCGGAAATGCTCTCAGATCTCCTCATTCCGCGCATTTTGGAAGGGCTTTCTTTGTCATCTCAGGACATTCGGGCTGCTTTCCGTCCATTTCTTCGGCGTGATGCTTCTCCGTCATTCCTTAAGCGCTCACGGGAAGCTGCCTTTGATCGCGTAACGAAAGATAACTACAATATAGTCACCAGGCGCCCTCAATACATTGACCCAATGCCCTACGGGCTTTGGGTCACAAGGCAAACTTGGTCACCAAAAGCCGGCAGGAGATGCTGGATATCACGGTGCACATTGCTCTTGAACAACATCAGAAGACAAGCTCTACAGCATCGTTTGACGAAGCGGCTTTTCGTGAGTCCCTCAGCAATGAAGTGCCAATTGACGCTTCTTTTTTTCTATGCCGTGCTTTATGTGCCTGTCTCTGCTATGGCAATGGTTTCAAAAGTGGTTCCCGTTTTCTCCGCTGATGCCGCAGATTGCACTAGTGTAACTAAAGGCGCTCTGTTTTCCTTATGTGGTTCCGACTTGTCACATCGTCAAGTGCTAATGGCGATGATGCTGGTTGCCGACAACGAAAGTGAAAGCAGCTGGAGGTTGTTTCTTCAGTTTGTCAAAGAACACCTTGACTTTGATTGTGTGCAATTCCGCCTCATCACAGACCAGGACAAACGAGGGCGCGTCGCCATTGCGGCCGTTTTGCCGCACGTGAAACAGTTCTATTGCAGCTTGCTCCGCCAGGGGAACATCTACAAGCGAACGGATGCTACAAATAGAAAGTCTTTCACAGCCGCAATGCATGCATGGACAGCTGGGCAGCTTGCCGCTCCAAGAGCAAGATACACGGGGAAAGGCAGAGACTACATCAACAAGGTCCTCGATGTAGAGCAGTACCCATTTTTACGGGAAGGCTTGTATCGTCGATCTACAACACAAGGGGTGGAATCGATGAACAGGGCAAATTTACCGGTACGTCTGGCCCCAATTGGTGGCGCCTTTCTACGTGCCGTTGACCTCGACCAGTCTCGACTTGTCCAAGCACACCGCGCGCAAACCGCGGACAGAGACAGTGGCGCCTTGGTGGTTCCGCGTGGAAAGTCGCTTCTGCAAACTGTTCAGTCTAAAGCGTCATCGCACCGCCTACCAGTGACCTTCTGGGATGTTGAGCGAAAGAAGGCTCGGGTTCTCTCCGAGCATAACCCGCTTTTTTCGTACACCGTGGATCTACAAAAATAAGTCTTGCCCCTGCGGTAAGTGGCAAGGAACAAAATTCCCATGCGCGCATTCTGCCCAAGTGTTCCTGCAGGCCGAGCACAACATCGAGGAATACTTGGGACGCAATGATTCGTCGTTTTGGTACGCGTTGCAGTATGATGGAATCCCTGCGTATGACATTCCATGCACGAGTTCTTTATTTGAGTTAGATGCTCCTACTGGTCTGCGCCTTCCATTGGCTATTCGCTCTAAACGTGGTCGCCCGAGAAAGCGTAGGCGCATCAGCAGCCTTGAGGCATCTTCTGCTCGCGTCACCCGTTGCTCTAGATGTGGCTCAAGGAGACACAACGTGCGCACGTGCCAGCGGGCCATCGGTGCTGTAGAATGACGCAATCAATAAATCCATGCTCCGTGTTGTCATAGCGGTAATGACAAGAAAACGAGTGTCATACTGTTACGAAAATTTGAATAAGTATGCATGAATGAGGTTCACGGCGCAGGCCAGCTTTTTTTTGGTTGTCATATGGGGCGTTTGCGCTGAAAGGGGCGGATTGGGGCCGTTGTGAGGGGGTTGGCTTACTCTACGACCCTGTTTTCGGGCGTTCACACATCATATATTGACTGAAACCTGATTTTTTGTGTATTTGGGGACTATATCCGACGTGAATATCAAAGAAATTGTATCGGGCAACGCCCAAAGAAGCCCTAGAAGGCAGTTGCATACTCGTCGTCGCCAACCTGCTGCTCGCTTTTGAGAGCGAGACAGTCTGAAATCAGCGCGCCGCGTGTGCTCCGTGTCGTCGTGTGAGGTCCGCGCCTGGAACTTAGACGTCAGTACAGCCCCGAGGCATCCTTAAAGCGCAAACTTGCGTGTATTGGACCTAAATCGTCTTGATGTGACAATAATGACAAACTTTAAATATGAACTGCCAACAATGGCCCATGGGCGGCAACGAACCCCGCAACGGACCCGGCCGGTCCGGACCCAGTTTGCTGTAAGTGGTTGTAATCTGGTCCTGACCAGATCACAATGGCCCAAATGGACAACACCGGGCTCGTCGTCAAACTCAGGAGCTTTTATTAGACTTTTTCGAAGTCTTCCGCACACCACAATGGATTTCACCCTTATTTTAATCACGTGCCCTTTTGTTGTCTCGACTCGGACAACGAAAAGGCGTCGAGCAAGAACGAAGGAACTTCATTTAAGATCAAATGAAAGATCAAGGTTTCTACAATGACGCAAAACTGTGTCAGCAGTCTGAACAGTGTTTCTGAGGCAGAGATGAGGAGTAGCGTAAAGGTGCCTGTGAGAAGAGGACAAGCAATTAGAGAAAGAAAGAACCATCTTTTATCATAGAACCATCACAATAACCCAGTTATCTCATTTGAGCTACCAGCGCACAGCTCCAGCGAGCTCCCTTCTGTCTTGTGACGGAAAACATGAAATAAAACTGCATTTGATCGACATTCGCGAATAAAGACAAGGGCATCAAGATGACCAGCAATGTCCCGGGCGAAAGCCCAGACACTGCCTCAAACAAGCGATTGAAACGCTGACGCCGGAAGAGTAATGGCAAATATAAACCATGTTACTAGCTTTTGGAGTGGTTTACAACTCTCAAACGGGAGGCAAACTGGGATCCGAAATGTATTTGTCAGATATGAGTTACAAGCAGAGCTTTCCGGTTCAAAACTGAAGAACATTATAACAGAAGAATTGACGCTTACGAAAATGGCACATCCTGATATAGTCATTAACCCGGAAATATTCAAGACACTACGGTCCTTTCTTGAATCCCGAGGGATAATGTGCAATATGACCGAAATATATGGTCAGTCCATCCCTCGAAGAGTCACCTGCACACTCTTTGAAATTGTCGATCGCGAGGGCTGCCTCAGGGCACTTGCAAGATACGATGCAATAAAGAGGGGTGAGGATGTGACCATAACACCAACCACCTCACCACGGAACGTCACTGGAAATGAAAATTCTTTTGCCCAGGCACAATCACGCCCACAAAGAATTCAAATTCCAACTGATAATCACAAAGGGAAGGTGTCGAAGATTTTTGCTGCCAATTTTTTCGAAGCACTTCAAATAAGTTTTCGGGGCTTTAGAAGAGAACCAGACTCGATGCTTGATGGCATACGAACAGGTATCCGAAGAAGCCGGAGCCAATGCTGAAGATAAGATTCAATTCTTGCGTCACGTCCTGCCCGATGAAGCTCTCGATTTCTATTACGACTAAGTGCTGGATAAAGCCAGCAGCTGGGGTACGGCTATCGCCATATTGAACGAGGCTTACTCGTCAGAATCTAATATGTATGCGGTTACGGAGCGCATGCGTTCTCTGACCCTTGCTGACTACGAATCAGATGGTCGTACAGAACGTCAAGCTCTGAAAGAACTTACCAAATACATCGAAAACCTGTCCCCCATAGCTCACCCACAGTTAAGAAGTGACTTTCATAAGAGGTCTCTTCTCGAAGGCGCTGTCCAAAATAGAGAATGGGCACTCATGGTTTCTACAAGTCATGAGGTAATGAACATGCCATACATACGCTATCGTACCATAGTAGAGAAATTCCAAACAAAATAGAGCATGTTCCGAAAGCAACAACGCTCAAGCACGTTCCAGTTCGAGCCCACATCGCGCATCCAGATGGCAAATAAATTACCCAGGACCCGCAAAGCATGGAAATAGACCGCAAGGGATTGGACTACCAAGAAACAAGCTGACCTGTTTCAACTGCCGAAAAGAAGGATGTCGTGTGAAGTCTTGTTCACAGCGACTCAATCTCGAACGTATAGCTCGGAATTTGGTTGCTTTCCGTGCAAACAAGGCTTCTAGTTTCAACTACGTAAAAGCATTCTATGAGGTTGTCCAAGTGCTTGTGGCAGTGTAGTATAAAGACGGAAGCGCGCGCGGGGAGGTTATTGACCGTGCGGCCGTGGACGGTGCACGCGTGGGCGGGTGTGCCCACGTGTAGGGAGCGCGCGCGTGTACCAACCGGTCATGGCGTGGCGCACGTGTATAGTAGCACATGTGTCGTCCGTGCCGTAGTCTACGCGTGTTACGTGTGCGCGTTAGCACACGTGTCGTCCGTGCGACAGTCTGTAAGCATCACGCGTGTACAGTAGTGCACACGTGTAGTAGCAGCGTCCGTGCGGTAGTAGTAATTATGGCACTAGCTTTTTAGTTGTTTACAGTACCCGGCACGCACTAGGCGGCAGGTACTGTACTACTGTACTGGGACAGGTGCCCGAGGCGTCCCTCTGAGGGGTTAAGACCTGACACCCGTCCCCACCAGTAAACTGGGGCAAGCTCGCCTCCGTCCCTTTCGCGCCTAATCTACGACCGTTCGGTGGTTTATCCGCGCGCCGGCTTCTAACCCGTTACCGGTCGCTCCCGTTTACGCACCACGGGGCGACTGCGCGTAACCGGCCAGTGAGCCTCTCCCTTTTCGCGAGTTCGCCGGTATCAGATCTATTCGCGCAGCGCGTCCGCGTCGCGTGCTCCCTCTACAAGGCCTCCGCCTCTCACCCAACCCAGGGCGGAGAGGAGTTATCCAACATTTTGGTACTCTTGTGGAGGGGATAACTCTTGAGGTTGAGCCGCACGCGTAGTCGCTCGATCGCGCGCAGAACCGTACAAACGGGAAAGGTTGAGAAATCACTGCGTCGATCGCGAAGCCTATTCGACGATGAACCGACCGGATCATGAGGGAGACTACGCCTCCGGGCGTTTGAGCACCCGCAGTGGCAGAGGCGCACCGCACCCCGGGGTGGATAACCCGGAAGCCCTGCTATGAACGCCACCGCAACCGGGCCGCACGCAAACGTCCGCATCGGATGTTACGCCAGTCGCGGCGGTAGGCACAGGGATTCGCGTCCATTGGATGATCGACGGGATTCAACCGCGCCTGCAGGCTTGCGTCGAGGAGCTCCTCACTACAGAACTCCCCCAGGTCGCGCGCGTGTGCCTCGACCACACGGTGCCCACACTCGTGGACGGGCACGTGCGCAGCGCGACACCACCGCTTTTGGAAGAACTACTTCCCGCTCTAGTCCAACGCGAGGTGGTGACAGCGGTCGCTACTGTGGATGAAGAATCCCCGTCCGGTACGGCTATAAATAGAGCGATCAGCTCCGCCGTGGCCCATCGTCTGGCCACGACCGTTCCCGCCAAAGCAGGAGTCGACGCTCACGCGCAGCGCGACCGCTCCGCTCTGGATTTTACGCTACCGCACGCTGAATCGATCTGCGCCGCAACCGAGATCGGTATAATGGTCCCTCACCCTGAGGGTAGGATCATTTACCTCCCACCGTTAAATGGTGCTACAGGAGGACCCACAGAAAATGGCCCTCCCACACTCACCAATACGGCTGGCCCCGTTGGACAGAAACCGCCTGGGGCGCTTCGCGACAGAAAACTCACAGCCGTATCGGTCGAGCAGAAGAATCGCACCCGGCGCTCAAGGCTATACCTCGGAGGGTACAGAAAACCCCTCTGAGGGAGAAGACACAAATGTCGCCACAGGGCGGCGCGCAAGAACCGCGACGGACGCTCCGCGCGATACCGCGATGCCGGAGGGGTCGGTTACCCCTCCGATGATAACCGCAAAGGACGCTATACGCGATACCGCGATGCCGGAGGAGATGGATACCCCTCCGATGACGAGGACACCGAGTCGGACGAATCGCGCAGAAGCGACCGCAGAACCCCCCCACTTTGTCATACCTCTGAATTCCTTTTCTTTTCACCCCCTCACGGTGTAGCCGATTATTGCACTACAATTATAGCGTCGCTGAACAGATTCCAATCCTTAGGATGTTCTCCAACTTACTTTCGCAACGCGGAAGTCAGCGTGCGGTTAAACCTCTCAACTTGGCCGTTGGCCTGCGGGTGATACGTCGTTGTAAAGACGTTGCGTATTCCCAAAATCCGACAAATGTTCTGAAAGAACCGTGCCGTGAACTGCGTACCGTTATCGGACAGCAACTTCACCAGCGGTCTATATACGAATACTCAATGGTGTACGAACGCTTGCGCTATATGAGCAGCGGTAATTTCTTGAGCGGTACGGTTCGTACTAATTTTGAGTATCGATCGCTGATTACGAGGATGTACCGATTTCCTCGCTTTGTGGTAATTAACTCTACGAGTATGTCGATAGCGACAAAGTCCAGCGGAGCCTTGGGTGTGAACAACTTCATTTCCTTCGTGTTCCTTCTCAACTTCACCCTTTCTCGTGCGCATTCGGCGCAATTCTTCGCAACTGCGTAGCAGTCTAGTGCCATTGTAGGCCAATAAAAATATCTTCTTAACATCTTGTACAGTTTCCTGCCTCCAGAGTGACCTGCCAATTTTGCGTAGTGGCTCAACCCTAGGACGCGGTCCCTTAACGATTGTGGTATCACCACTTGTGCAAACTCTGCGGCAGTACGGCATAGAGTTCCTTCGAATTCCACTGCCTCCGTTGTGAACGTTCTCGCTTTTCCAGCGTTCATCTCCCCCTTGATTCGACTGCAGAAAGAGTCGACGGCCTACTCGCGAATAAGCTCCTCCGGAGCGATAGCTTGGAAGTGATCGAGGCGATCAGAGGCGGCCCCCCTCAAGAGCGAGGATGTCGTCCAGCCTTTCAAAATCTTCGTCATCGTCTTCTGTAGCGTCGGCCGGTTCGGCCATAAAACATGGGATTTCATCGTCGATTTCGTTGACGGTTTCTCCTTGCGTTAAAAGCCTTGACAAGGCATCTGCCTGGCTGCTTCCCTTTCCTTTCTTGTACTTGATTTCGGAGTCGAATTCAGAGAGGCGTAGCCTCCATCGGATTAATCTCCCACTTGGGTCCGTCACGTTCATCAACCACCTCAACGAGGCATGGTCGGTATGCACGATAAAGTGCTCGCCATATAGATATCGCCTTAGAGTTTGGACGGCCCAAATAACCGTCAAACATTCCTTCTCTGATACAGAATAGTTCCTCTCGGCTGCAGCCAACGTTCTGGAAAAGAACCCGATGGGTTTTCGTTGTGCATCCGGATACGTTTGAAATAATGCAGCTCCATTTGATAATCACTTGCGTCGGTATCCACCGAATATGGAAGATCCTTCTTTGGCAACGCCAGCACCGGTGGTGCCAACATGGCCTCCTTGAGCTTAAGAAAAGCTTTCTTACATGGTTCGTCGAATCCCTCCAACTGGACCGGTTGTCCCTTCTTCAGTGGTTAATTGAGCGGATGCGCGATTTTTGCGTAATGTGGGAGAAACCGACGGTACACATTACAAAGTCCCAAGAAGCTTCTGAGCTGGGTCTGCGTTTGAGGGTACTTCACTTGTTCCAAAGCCGCGATGCGAGCGGCATCAACCTGCAATGTACCTGGCCGAACGACATGGCCCAGGTACTTCATCTTTTCGACGAAAAATTCGCACTTGCGAAGCTTGAGCTTCACTCCTGCCTTCTCCAATACTGACAGAATTTCATCCACATGAACCATATGTTCTTCCCAAGACTTGCTGAAAATGATGATATCATCCAAATATACCAGACACGACTTCCATCGGAACGGAGAGAGCAGTATATCCATGGCTCTCTGGAACGTCGCCGGCGCATTGGTAAGCCCGAAGGGCATTCTTGAGAATCTGTAGAGAACTGAGTGACATGAAAAAACTGTCTTGTCGCGGTCCGCTTCGGGAATAGGCAGCTGCCAATACCCCGAGATCGCGTCCAACGCGGAGAAAACCTTGGTGTCACCAAGCGAGTCCAGAAACTCGTCCATACGTGGCAAAGGGTACGTGTCCTTCACCGTCACTGCGTTTAGTCTGCGGTAGTCTACGCAAAAGCGCATTGAACCGTCCGGTTTGGGCACCAGCAAAACAGGCGACGCCCATTCTGACTGTGCTGGCTCTATTACACCTGCCTCCAACATTTTCTGTACTTCTGCATCTTCAGTTTCGCGGGCCTTATGCCCGGCCCGATACGGGGCTTGCGCAATTGGTCTTGTATCCGGGACCAACTCGATCCGGTGGACCGTGGTGTTAATTTCACAAAGGGTCCCATGCCACATCCTTGAATACTTCTTCAACATCTGACAGAACCTTATCGCGAAGCCGGTTCGGCACGTGGCTCAGGTCGAGTTCCTCCACGTCCGGCGGTGGCGGCTCAATCCTGCGTAGCGGCTTCGTAGATGCCGACGCGGAGAGCCCTGCCGACCGTTCTTCTGGCTGGTCCTCGCGACCTTGATCCAACGGTTCGCATCTTGTCTCGCCCGTAGGCGTCTTCGTAGAATTAGGAAAATTTTCCTTCTGCCTTTCTTAAATTCCGAGAACTTCACCGGTGGTGGTTTTGCTCTCCAAGACGGCCCTCGGGTGCGGTAATAATTCTGCCACCACTTGGCCCTTTTGTACCCTGACAGGGTACGTTCTAAAATTCGCAACGAGTAAACGAAATGACATGTCAGGCTCAACCTGAACGACACCATTCGTGCACGAAAATTCGTGCCTTTCGTACAACGACGAGTGCGGCTGCACCACAACCAAGCCCGCCCTCTTCGAGGTGCATTCAACGACGCGTTGCGTGCCTGGCTCGATAGTCGTGGCCCTTGCCATTTTTACCTTCGGGGAAATTCGCTCCCCCTTTCCATCATTCTCGTCCTCTCCCGGGACGAGATTCTTCTTCGCTTTTCTCGGCGAGAACCGCCTAACTACCGGAACCTCCGAGAAATCCACCAACTCAACCGTTTTCTTCCTTGCATAAATTGCTTCCACAAACCGGTCACAGTAGTACGCCCCTAGAATTAGCGGAACTGCGAGTTTTTCACATACAATAAACTCGGCTGCGGCCACGAAACGTCCAAGCCTTACAAGCATTTTAATTGTGCCGAGGGTTCGAAGTGGCCGGTTGTTCGCATCGCCGATGTCCTGGGTCGGTCCGAAGGACACTAGAGATTCCATTCCAGCCGGGAGTTCCGATTTTCGCAGAAGGTTTGGTCCCGCACCGGTGTCTAATACAGACAACACCCGGCTCATCAGTCCAACCGTTGGTCCAATGTCCGCATAAACTTTGTAGTTTCTTCGCGCAAGGACCAAGATCTTCTCGGGACACTCCCTTCGCTTAACCCTGTACCAGGGTCTCCGAATTTCTTCCAGCGGACGATCCTTGACTCGACTCAAGATTTTCTTGACTTGAATTGGCCCCTTCGGCTTATCCACCAATCCGAAAACCTCCTCATCGAGGCCGGATTTTTCCTTTAGAGACGGGTAACGGGGCTGAGCCCGGGGCACAGTACGTCGACCCTGTGTCTCTCGTGACTCATGCGAGATTCCCCTCTCTAGTTTTCCTGCTGCTGCGGGTTCTTCTTATCCTCCGACCAGGGCCCGGCGGTTGGCCCTCATAACGGTCGGTTCGGCCCGTTGGCGGAGGCACTTGATGTGCTCGCCGTCTGAGAGTCGAACCAATTTTTTACCCTCAAATTATTGGTCGATGGAATCCCCAATCTCTCCATCGGAGACATGTCTCCGATGGAGGGATTAGGGATGCACAAGGTCCTGGGTTTCAGGGTAAAAAATTGGTTCGACTCTCAGACGGCGAGCACATCAAGTGCCTCCGCCAACGGGCCGAACCGACCGTTATGAGGGCCGACCGCCGGGCCCTGGTCGGA
>NW_005178652.1:631392-684589 GCF_000350225.1 Chondrus crispus | reverse complement strand
TTCCCCAGGACCTTGTGCATTTCCCGAACGGAAAGTATGCACTTGGGCGCGGCGTGCACCTTTTCGTAGCAATGAAAGCATATGAGCCGATGTTTCTTGACGAGGTACTGCGGCCTCGGCCGTCCGTTGACCTGCGGCCTTCTTGTCCAGCCTGGACGTCGGAAATGGGTGCCCCTGTTCTCCATCGGAAGGCGCGGCACCGGCGTGTGGCCGCGCCCTTGGAACGCTAACACGGGATCTGCGGTGTAGTTGTACGACTCCGTCGCACACGTGGGCGTCTGTAGAGTGGACGTCCCACTCCCTCCGTATTCTCCGTATCCGTAGCCCTCGGATGGCTCATAAAATTTGCCTCCGGCGACAAAAGCTCCGTCATAATAATTTTCGTTGCTCCTTTGCGCACTGCGTCCCTCCGAGCCTGAAATTGAATCTGCCAGATGAACTGCGGCGCGACTTTTCCGAATCGGGTGAGGTGCCTTCGGCTTGCTCCCCACCCTCAGCGTTGCTGGTGCTTGGACCGTGACATTTTTGGTCTTTCTCTCCTTGGCGCGGCTCGCCGAGCCATGCGCCTGAGCGTAATTTACAAGCCTTAGAAACGAAATACCCCGATTATCTTGACGATACTGAGACACCATGGGCTTGATGCCCGCATCTAGCCCCTCGATGAACATAGTCATCTGCTCTTCCATTGAATAGACATTTCCACATCTCTTAATCGCGTCTGTCAGACGGATGTAGAATTCCATCTCGTCTTCAAACGGTCTCTGCTGAACTTCCCGTAAAGCGAGTACGGCTTGGCGGATCGCCTCATTGGTGGCGAAACTTCTCAATAACCACTGTACGGCCTCCGGCCAGACTGAGAACTTCCCATGATGGGACCCGGCCGTCTGTGACACAGAAGTGTACTGTCCCAAGGCGATGCCTCCAAGGAAATCGGGCAGCAAGCGAATTGCTTGCACCTCATTCATTTCCTGAGTATCAAATTCCTGAACCAACTTGGCCAAAAAATCCAACACAAGGACCCCCGTCTTTTCCATAAATCGTGTTGTCCCTCTTCACCTTCGGTGGTATGTCTCTTCTTATTTTTCGCACGGCGGTCCGCCAAGAACTTGACAAAAATTGTCTGCGGGTTTCTCAAACGGTACGTACGGTACGATAACAACTTCTTGAAGAGGTAGTTAGTCGGATTCAGCTCCTCCAACTCCTCCCATCGCGGCCCACGTCTCGTTGCGACGTCCTCTGGCTCAGTGTCCTTGTCTCTCCGCGAGGCGGACGAAGTTATCCCGCCCCGTCTGGAGGTACTTTTCTTGCCCTGCGAAATTCTTTTTCCTTCCTCTGAACGATGTTCGGAATTGCTGGCATGGTTCGACGAACCGTGGTCACCATCTTCGGAAAGACCATTCGACTCGCTCATTGAGTCTTGGTTCTCTGGCTTGTCACTACAGTGACTCTTGCTCCTTCGTCGCGGATTCTTCTTCGAAGTCTTCGACTTGGAACCCCGCTGTACAGCTGCCTTGTCCTTCTTCGATCGACGGTCGCTTTCTCGACCCGTAGGGAGCGGCTCTTGCCCGGCAGCCTGTTCAAGTTCCTTGAGACGATGAGCGGCGCGGTCAAACCTGTCGTCGATACTGGCTCTAAATTTTCCCAAGGACTCCGAAGCTTGATTCGCGTCACGCCTTGCGTCCTTGAATGAAAGTTTCAACGAAGATAGGACCTCCGGCTCCGGACCGTCGGTCGCATCACCTTGCTCCTTCTCGACGAGATCCACTCGAGCCGATAGCTCTCCTAAAAAGGTGTGGAACTCGGATGCTTGCAACTCCAGTGGCTTCCGGACGAGGGCTAATTCAGCCTCGAGATTTTTCGTCATCTCTTGGCAAATTTCCTCGCCCATCTTCTCGAACCTGTAGGATAGGTTATCCTTGTCGGCTTCAATCTCCGTCGGGGATTCTTGACCTTCGAGATCCGTGGCCGTATTGGCCTGGCTTCGGGTGCGAGAACCTCGCTGGATCCTCGACGCCCTTGCCGATCCGATTCTGCTCGCCCCGGGATCGACGTCCCCGGGGGCGCTTGTCGACATGGTTTGTTTCCAAAAACGAACCTAACTTAACACAAAAAAATAGAAAACGCTACAGCACCTACGTAAACTTACGTCGCAGAGACTGCCGATATAGTCCGTTTCAGCTTACGCAGTTTCTAGGTCGGGTCTCCTGTACGCAGATTCTTGGTCGGGAGACCACTTTTGTAGTGCAATGCGCCTGTCAGGCAGAGACCGCAGTCTGATGGTCCAGCAAAAACAACAACAGCAACAAAAAGAAGACTGCCGACGACACAGCGCTACGGAGTGTCCGACTCTCCCTTCTCCGTTTAAACGAGCTTGCGACTCGTGGTAGCTCAGATCTCTGATAGGGGGGCGCAGATAAATACCTCGGACCGGGATCGATGTGGGAGAGACTTGCGAAAAGAACTGCTCGGCGAGTGTGGGGTGGGGCGCGTACTTAGGTACCCCGGTTCCACTGGGTTGTAAGGCCAATGCTTGTTGAGTTTCTTCGACACCTTGTAAAGCGACAAGGCCTTCGACGGGGGCGTCGCAACGCAGCCCGACGGGATGAAATGAAAGTAGCAGCGCTACACCAACTGTGCCGCCCGATGGCTCCAAACACCTACACCGGGTCGGTCGCAACCGAGGCCGATGGCACCAACACTGGCTTGTGACCCGACAAAGCCCTTCGAGGAAGACGTCGTTGCAACAGTATCCGCCGTAAAATGGGTCACAGTAGCAGCGCTACATGAACTGTGTCGCCTGATGGCAAAGACACCTACACCGGTTCGGTCGCAACCGAGGCCGATGGCCCCAACACAAGATAAGGGAAAATAGATGGAATCAGAGATAGAAAAGGATAGGGAAATAAAGGAAAAGGAAAGGGAACCCCCGAGCGCAAAGGATAAAGTAATCTGTATTTAAAGGAAATGTCTTGTAAAAGACGGACTTCGACCAAGGCGATATCAGACTCTAGCAACTCGGGTTACCTTTACTGACTTGGTGGTCAGTGGGCTAAGGTATATATCGCCCCGCCGGAGCCACTACAGTAGCTCGCGGCGCTAGATCCTAGATCTAATCTAATGTCAGCAAAATTAATGCCAACTAATTAACTAAATAAATTAAATAATTAAAAATTAAAACTGTGCAATTATCCACACGTGTGTACACACGATATGACATGTGGTCCGGGTTGGGGGGACGTCCCCCAACCCGGACCACTTGTCATATCCAATTAATTTCCTTTCACTTCACTCCCATGCAGGGCCCTATGTTGCACTACACTGGAGGAACACCCTGCCGTTCACACCCATCTCGGTGCTGACGGCGTTGCACACCGACCACGCCCACTCCCGTTCGCAGTTAGACAAGAGCCACTAATACGCTGGGTGGTTCTCCTCTAGGAAAGCGGACCCGAAGAATTTAAGAACGAACGAGAGGAGCGGATGGACTCCCAGCGAAGGGAAGGAGTCCTGAACCACGGCGGGGAGTGTGTGGAAATCGGCGGGGGACAGTCCGTAATCGAAGCATACCCCGCGGAACACGCGCCCATCCTTTTCGTCGGCTCGGCGATATGCCGACCAGTCGCGATGGGCGACCGCGATAGAGTGTATCCTCATCAAGGCACTGGCAGACTTCTGAAGCGCGACTTACGGCTTCGAGAACGCATAAGGTCGGGGGCACAGGTACAGACCCGCGACCTCAGCGAGGACGAACGGCTGCGAATCCCTTCCGCCGGGAAGGCAGAGGGCCGAGGCCATGCGATCGACGTACTCGGCCTCGGCCACGCTATACACGAACGTACGGTCGCACGGGATTTCGCCGAGGATTTGGTATCCGGCACCATCGCCCTCCGCCATGAGGCGGACGAGCGCCGCCGCGGCCTGATCGATAAGGCCGGCGCCCCTGATCTTGAGGATTCGGGCAAGATCAGGGCGCACCTCTGGTTGAGAAATTATCTCGGCTATCGTCACGCCCGAACGGGCATGGCGACCCCAGGGGAACCGGAGACGGCTCAACGGTAGGGGCGCGGACCGTTCGTAGACCGCGCCCACCCACCTCGTCGCGCTGTGAGATGCACCTCGGTGGCCCTCCCCCGACGGACGGACAACGTCCCATGGCGATCCGGGACGACCGGAACGCCCTTCGGCCCTGTACGGATCAGGGCGCGGCGGAGGGGGTGGCGTTGGCACGGCTCCCGTGGAGCCAGAGGGACTGGCCAAAGCCACCGGCAGCGGTAGGCCACGAGCGACGGGGGACCCCGACCCGACCCGACCTTCGGCGGCGTGGTACGCGAGACCTCCGACGACGCCGACCATGGGGGTCCCCAACTCCGCCGAGATCGTGGAATCCCGCGACGGACGAGTCCTCTGGAAGGCGGTGAGCTGCGACGACGGAGCCGCCGCCGCGGGCGAACCCGCCCCCGTAGGAAGGAGAGTCGGGAACGGGGCCCCGACCGACTCTGACGAGCCAGGGGGAGCACCTCCCTCGCGCGACGGAGAGGGGGGTTGCTCATGACACCGACGGAAGATGGCGTGCCCCACTGAGACGACGGTCGCAAAGTAACGGCGTAGAGGAATCCCGGAGGAAGGGAATGAGCGATCACGAGAGCGAGGGAAGACAGAGGTGACTGAGCCGCGGAAGTGGCGCGGGCAACGACTCGCCATGGAGATTATACGAAGAAAGACATGCCCCGGTCGGATCCATTGATCACGGCCGTCCCGGTCTAAAAAATAGAAATAATTACGTGGGGCGATAACGAAGACGGAAGCTCCCTAGGGTGAACTCGGGCTCGGAAGGCGGTGCACCTCCAGCCGCGATCCGGAGGGGACCGGCAAGACTGTCGCCAAATTCAGAAGCACCTCATCCCCGCCCCCGCCACCGGCGCTCCAAGGGACGGGGGCGCAGCGACAACGAGGAGGTTAGGGGAAAGCGACGAGGACGACGCCACACGGGAAGTAGGATCCAACCAAAAGCCGTCGCCGACCCACGTCTCGGGGGGGCTGTACGCTCGCCCAACGGACGGCGAAGGTATTCCGACGTGAACGGCAGCGCAGAAGATACCGCCACGGGCAGGTCGAGTACAGCAACTGATGTCCCATATGCGCGCAAAGACGGGACGCGGGGTGGAGCAGGACGAGCGGCAAGGACAGAAATGCAGGAAGGGATAAACGGCGAGGAAGACGAACTGCTGTGAGTTTGGAGTGGGGTGTGTGCGAGACGTCTCGGGGAGAGGGCACTTGTAATGCAACGGACTCGCGGTACCGGCCGTACCGGACGAAGCAAAGGCAGCCACCGACAGGTAGTGGCAAGGAGAGGACCTCGGGTGACTCGAAGGGGCAGCGAAAAAATGGCCGCAAAGACACCGCTGGACTGCAAAGGAACGGGAAGCGTCCGCCGCAGTCTAGCGCGGCGGCGACTGCGGAGAGTGGATCGAGGGCCTGACTCCCTCACCCGACCGCCGGTAGTCTCGAACGCACGCTACGGAAACGGCTGCTCCGGAAGAGCAACAGTGGCAAACTCGACGTGTCGCGTGCGGTCCGCCAGCTCTACAGTTTCACTCCGCGCAAGCTTGAGAGAGGCGCCCTACTCATCAAGGACATGATGCGCAGGGCGAACGGCTGCGCTACGGTACAGCTCGGATGCATGTGCTGGGTTTAGAGAGTTGAGACGAGCGCGATGCGGAGCCAAAGAGCAAAGCCGACCGTGACAGAGAAGTGGGAGGACTCCCTCACGGGAAACAGGAATCGACGAGCGAAAGACGAGCGGAGCTCGTCAGCCCTGGACAGGTACCTCCCTACTCCCGCGTGTGAACGAGGACGTTCACGCTTGAGAGAGGGCCGTGTAGCATAACCGCCGACTACTGTACTATATATATGCTTTAGAATTAGATCTAACGCTGTGAGGTACGGACTTTACAGCGTGGGCGCGCATACTTTACAGCGCGCGCGCACCAACACGTGTACCCCACGTGTAGCACACGTGAGCTGTCAGTCCCGACGGCTGACAGCGTTACAGTGCGGGCCGGCTGCACTGTCTACAGTAATGTAGTGCAATACCCGTCTCGGGTAGGGGGTGAAAGGAAGTGAGAAAGGAAAAAATTGGATACTGTGGTCCGGGCTGGAGGACACACGTGTGCAACGATGCGCACGATTATTTTAAATATTTAATTCTATTTACAAATTAGATCTAGAATCTAGAGCCGGGAGCTACTGTACTCGCCCCGGCGGGGCTATATAGCATAGTCCAGTTACCAACCCAAGTGAGTAAAGGTAACCCGAGTTGCCGGATTTGAATGTCGCCTTGGTCGAAGTCCGTCTCTGCCAAGACGCTCCCTCCTACCTAAGCCTACGGCATCCTTCAGCGCTCGGGGGTCCCCTTCCTTTTTCCTTTATTTCCCAATCAAACCCGAGTTGCCGGAGTTCGATCTCGCCTTCGTCGAAGACTGCTTCCGTTCACGCGACGGGCTTCACTTCTACGCTGCTAACGACATCCTCTATTGCTCGGGGTCCCATTCCTTTTCCTTATCCTTTACCATTCCTATTTCTATTTATGCCTCTATCCTTTTCTATCTGTTGGTGCCATCGGCATTGGTTGCAACCGATCCGGTGTAGGTGTTTTAGCCATCGGGCAACACGTTGTGTAGCGCTGCTATTGTTTCAAGTTTCGTAGGAAGGCTTTTGCAACGACGCCTCCTTCGAAGGTCTTACTGTATAAGACAGAGTTGGTACCACCAACTGCGATCGCAATCGCGCTGGTGAGGGTGTTTCTAGCCATCGGGCAACACGTCGGTAGTAGCGTTGCTACACCGTTACAATCCCGTCGGATGGTGCTGAACAAGCCCCCGTCGAAGACCTTGAAATATACGCAAGGTGCTGAAGACGTTCGTCGAGCATTGGCTTTACAACCCAGCGAACCGCGGTTACATTCTCGTACACAAGCCCAACCCGCACTCGCCGAGCACTCAAGTCTTCACAAGTCTCTACCACCATTATCCTCCCGGGCCGGGCATCTTTCTTTACCCCCCCGTTGGAGTTGAGCTACTGTGGGACGCAAGCCCACACAAGGGAAAAGGGAGTCTCGAACGCTCCGTAGCGCGTGCCATCGGCAGTGGTTGTTTCTGTTGCTGTTTTTATTCTTTTTGTTTGACCGTCGGACTGTGTTCGCGGCCTGCCAGTCACATTGCACTACAAGTAAGCCGACTACAGTACAGTCTGTACTGTACTGTAGACGGTTAATTAACTTGTACAATAAAATATAGGGAGCGCCCGCCGGCGGGGGAAGGGGAAAAGCTAGGCAACCCTCCACCGACGGTCGACCACTCAGCTTACTCTACTCACATCCCCGTTCCGCGAGTAGTTACCACCGAGCGGGTAGCGGACGCGCGCGACACCGCGGCGAGCTGCGATCCGCCTCCGCCCGTCAGTACCGGATCGTCAACCGGTACTGCTCCGGGGCGTCGAGGCGTCGATCCGCTCGCCTACGCGCACGTCCCCGCCGACTACGGTCTACCACCCGCTTCCGGTGGCGTGGGTAGGTTCAAGACCCTCGGTACGCCGATCCGGGGTCTTCCGCCGAACATCGCGAACACCCTTCCGCCGTGTGTGGGGTGTTTATGCGACACTTGGTCGAAGTCCGTCTTTTACAAGACATTCCCTTCTACTCTAGCCTACGGTATCCTTTGCGCTCGGGGGTCCCCTTTTTCCCTTTCCTTTTCCTTTATTTCCCTATCTTTTTGTATCTCTATCTCTAATTCTATCTTTTTCTATTGTGTTGGTGCCGTCGGCTTTGGTTGCGACCGATCCGGTGTTGGTGTCTTTGCCATCGGGCGACACGAAGGTGTAGCGCTGCTACTGTGTCCTAATCCCGTCGGAGCCTGTTGCGGCGACGTCTCCCTCGAAGGTCCTGTTGTGTACATAGGACAGAGTTGGTTCCATTGGAGTTGGTTGCGACCGATCCGGTGTTGGTGCTTTTTGCCATCGGGCAGCACGAAGGTGTAGCGCTGCTACTGTGAGCTCATCCCGTCGGGCTACGTTGCGACGTCCCCGCCGAAGACCTTATCAAGGGTACAAGGTGTACAAGGCGCTCTTCGAGCATTGGATTTACGACCCATCGGACCAGGTTTACCTAGACACCCCTCCGAACTCGTCGAGCAGTGGCCTTTACAAGACTCTACCACCATTTACCGATCCCAGGCTGGGCCATTCTCTTTGCCCTCCCTATCAGGGATGTGAGCTACTGCGATCCGCAAACCCGCTTAAAGAGGACAAGGAGCTTCGAACACTCCGTAGCGCTGTGCCGTTGGCAGTTGTTGTTTTTGTTGTTGTTGTTTGTGTAGGACCGTCGGACCTTGGTCTCTGCCTGACAGGCGCATTGCACTACATCGGGTTACCATTACTGACTTGGTGGCCAGTGGTCTAAGGTATATATCGCCCCGCCGGAGCCACTACAGTAGCTCGCGGTGCTAGATCCTAAATCTAATCTAATGTCAGCCAAATTAATGCTAACTAATTAACTAAAAAAAGTAATAATTAAAATAAAAACTGTGCAAATATTTACACGTGTGTCCACCAATCCCGGACAACAGTATTCACATTCCAACTTAGTTTCTTTCCCCTTCACCCCCTTGTGCAACCCCTTATTGCACTACAGTGGCCGGTGACGCGCAGCCGGTCCGTGGTGTTAGATCCGGACGGCCGGTCACGGGTTAGAAACCTGAGACTAAAAGGGAAACCGGAACGGGATAGCAATTAGCCGTAAAGGGAAGGGAGGCGAGTCTGCCCCCGTTTACTGGAACGGGGCAGGTGCCCCCGGTCTTAACCCCTAAGTGAGACGCCAGGACACCTGTCCCGCTACAGTAGCTGTTACTTACTGTATACCAGCTACTGTACTAAAATTGCTAATTTGTGCCATTAACTATTAATTACTTACCATTCGGACCCTACACGTGTAGCCGGCGGGGTACTACTGTACTCCGCACCGGCCGTCAGCTGTAAATATAACTCCTTACCGTTCTGCTCGCGCTTACAGCCCAACGTACTGTACGCCGGGGCGGCGGCGTTGGTGCCGTCGCCTTCGCCCGGTTGTGGTACAGATCTCATCCGAGACAATTGGAACACTGGACGAAGCCGAAAAACGTCGGTCGAAAACAAGGACATCCTTTTCATGACGCTTACGTCTGTAAAGCATAGGGGAACATGAGAATGGCTGGCTTCAAAATTTGCTATGAAAGGACCAACTTTCGAGCGCCTGGTGCTACAATTTCTTGGGTTGATGGCGGACGAAATGTATCTGGTGTATGTAGAAAAAATGATGATACTTTCCCAATGATGGCGTTAATGGAGAGGAGGCGTACTTTTAGACACTTTTCATTCGCACGGTACGGAACCGATGTTATCTTTAAGCAGAGAAACCGCCCTGTTGGGACGATGCAGGAAGGAAAGCATTACTATTCAGGGCAGCACAAATTCTATGGTCTGAAGACCGAGGTTTCTGTTTTGCCCACGGGGCTAGCAATTGGATGCAGCAAACACTATAGCAGTTCAGTGGCGGATATAGAAATAATGAGCAGGATGAAAGCCTATCACAAGCAGCGGCTCGAGAAAAAAGGAGATGAATCAAGTGTTGCTGATGTCGGGCCGCTGAGCGATGACTTTCCAGGGAAATGGGCAGTACTCGCCGATAAGGGGTACCAAGGAGCTACTGAGATGTTGAGGGTTGTGCACCCCGTGAAGCGGATAAAGAATAGAGCCATTACGCGCGACGAGGAGTGATTCAATCGCAAGGTGTCGTGGGACCGAATTATTGTTGAAAACGTTTTTGGTCGGTTGTGTTCTCTGTGGACCGTTGTTGGGAGCACTTTTCGGTGAGCTGAGGCGTCATACGACAATATTTTTTGTTTCTGTCTTGCTATGACTAATTTGAATGTCGAGTGGAACCCGCTGAGGGCTGGGGATCGGGACTTCTACGTGGGATGGAAGAATGGTCTTTACAAGCTAAGGGATGAGCGAGTGACGAAGCGCAGGCAAGGGCAGGCGCTGTATACGGAACGTCGTCGACAATGTTTGAATGTCCAGATGCGTGGTGCCATTTTGGGAACGAAAACACAGGCTCCGTGCGAAACACTGATGTGTTGCAAGAACGGAGCACTTTTCTGTAAACAAAGTGCCATTTTGGATGTCAGACGTCGTTTTCCTTTATAATTTAGCGGTTGTTACATTGCTGTGTGGCCAGGATGTCGTCGAATGTTTTTGAAGTGCAGCTGCCTTTCCTTTATCAACTGTGATCTACGAAAAAAGCGAGCTTTTGACGCAATGCCCTATTGGCAGCAAAGTGGTCCGTGAGGAAGAGAGACTGCTTTGAAGGACCAGTAGGGCGTCCTTTCTTCACCGTGATCTTTAATGTGATTAAAATTTGATGTTTTTCGTTTGTCCCTGTAATAGGGGTTTGTCTCAAACATAGGGGTACCCCCTTGTACTGCAATGTACCCTTCTCACCGGCTTAATTTGGGTAATGGCTTAATTTGAGCATCATGCAAACAGCAATCCTCTGCCCTTCCGGCCTTCTAAAAAATTCCACACTTCATCTCACATATTCACACCCCACACCCAGACAGTTGAGTCCTCCCCTCTCCTCTCTGCACGCACGCTGAGCTGACGGTGACATTATGCTACCATCCATAAGAGCGCAAACGCTGGCAAACAAAAGGCGAATCAATAAGAGAAAGGAGGAGCGTGCTCACCGTGAAAAGCTCTTTTATTTAATACAGGTGGGCGAAAGCGCCCTCCAAGCTTCCAAAGAAAGGCACGGTACAAGCGAAATTTCGATTCAAGACTTCGCAGGCCGAAGTACGACATCCCTGTGGGATCCTACGTGTTCTTACGAAAGGAAAAAGGGACGGCGAGCGAGCCAAAACACAAGCTTGCTCAAGTAGCTACGGGACCCTACGCAGTGAAGAGGTCTGATCAAGGTACAGTCCTCATTGCCATCGGCGACCAAGAAGAGCGCGTTTCGCGAGACCGGGTGGAACTAGCCCCGACTCCGATGGACCTCGCGCCGATCGCCGGCTTAACACAAGCGCTACGGTTCCTTGATGGGACAGAGAGAGACGAAGGACGGAATGTTTTCGAGAATCGGGGTAGCCCCCATGTCCACACGCCTCCACGAGAGGACCCTGAAGATCTAGTTATCGAGTTACTGTTTGCGGATACTCCGCAAGACTCACGCGAGTCAAAAGACCCGGCAGAGGAGGACGAGCTGGAAGATCTTCAGAAGGAGGAAGGAATTGTCAGTGAACACGAAGAAGGAGCTGGGGGTCAGGAGTACGTGATCGACAAAATAGTCGACCACGCTTATCAAGATGGAAAATTAATTCTCACGGTGGAATGGTTTGGCTACGCGATTGAGGACGCAACGTGGGAGTCGATTTCCCAGGTACCGCGCAGCGAAGTGGTGACCTATTTCCGGAGGAAGAAACTGCCCCTCCCGCCGCAAGTCGCACGCACGAGACCAGGATGAGCTCCATACGGAATGTGACGATGGAAAGCGAAAAGAAGACGCGAGCCGCAGCCAGTTTCACCTTCTTAACTGTTCTGTTTCGTTTTTGTTATTTGGTTGTTTTGTTTTTTTATGTTTGTTTTCCCTTCCCGAGACACACCTAGGTCGGCCATTCCGGAACAAGCGTGCGTAGTTTCAGGAGAACACGACAGGCGCCCAAGGGCGACAGGGGATTGCGAACCGCCGATCGTGATTAAGGCTACAAGCTGTATCTCGAGTCGAGGAAGAATTCTGTTCTACAAGGTAGCGGGTGTGACGAGAAGATTGGAGAAGAAGGGGATGCGTCAGATTGACGAGTGTTTTACCTTCTAGATAAGGTAGAAGGTTGGGAGAGGACGCAGTCGATGGGCGACTGCACGCGTACGAGGCAGATCAAGACGACGTGTAGGATGCGAGAAGTGAGAGAACCGCGACTGAAGTAGTGGTGATAGGATGAAAACCATCGCTCGTCTGGAGGGTGATCGAATCGAGAATCAGCAACCGGAGATCGGCTCTGTGCGGAGTTATGAGGCTCCAAGGTATTCGCGTGGTAGCTAACGGGGATACCCCCGTCGGGAAGTTATCAAGTTGGAAAGAATGTTACGGATCGCGCCGTGGTGAGGAGTAAGGATGGTCCTCACACACGCACGCCCAGGCGGGATTACGCATGCGGGATGTTGTCGAGTCGAGACGGACGCTTTGAACCACAGCACGAAGCAAGTGAGGAATGAGCATAGCGGAAGTAAGGCGCATCGGCAATGGCGAGAAGGAAAGATGAGGTGAGACGGGCAGGTATGCGTGGCTTAACGCTCATGGAGATAGAGCGGCGAGACGCGCTACATCAGGAAGTAACGAAATCACTGCAGCCTCAGGTGGAGACAATGCGCAAATTACGTATGATCACGCGTCGCATGGGTGCGCACGCAAAGGGACGTTTAGATCGGGGATCCATATCCGTCTGAATCAATTTGAACGGAAATGCTTGTGAGGTTTTTCACGAATAGACAAAGGACAAGTGGTGCGCGCTAACGCGCGAGACTACACCGTGTAGAGGGGACAAATTGTGTTGTTGTTTCTGTTGACTTCGTCAACAACGGGAATCGGCTCGACGTCGTCATCAAGGCGATCAACCGCTTGGTTTTCAGTCGTCCGATCTGCTCCTGCCTCAATCTCTGTTTCGTTCCTGTTCTCCTTTTCTTCTTCTTTTTAGTTGGTGATGTCAACGACACAATGAAACTGCGCACGTCGACCCGCCAGTCTACAAGAATTATGGAAGAGAGAAGAGGATATCAATCGAGGAGAGGGGAGAAATGGGTTGGCGGCGTAACACACGTCAACACGATCGGCCAACGCTTTAACCGTGTGACAGACGCAACCGGAATTTTTAACGTCTTACAAACAGACGCCTCGGGCGACCACGGTGATGACGACGACCCCGACAGAGAGATCGGGTAGCTCGACGAGCTTGATTACGACAAACCGTCTGCCAGTTGCAAGGACTGACGATGCCATAGCTCACGTTTCTAATTTACGTTCACCCCGAGCGACCAACTGCGACGATCCATTACTCATCTCCCTCTTCTTTGATTCCCTTTCCTATTCCTCTACCTTGCTACTTTATTATTTCCTTCCTGTCGTGAGCTTATTCTCGTTATTGATTTCTTCTTCACAAGGGCAGCGCAGAATGACGAATCACGTGAAGGAGGTCCAGAAAGACATGTGTCGCTACTACTCTCGATTCCTCTGCGACCACATGTGTACCCCAGCCGTGAAGCAACACAAGCAGACGCAATGAAGGATTGAAGAAATTGTCTTGGTTGAGCTGAACAGCGAGGCTTGGTACAGTATTGTATTCGACGACTTCTGCAGGGAAGCGCTTCTAGCGCTACCTACGAAAGCCTATGTGAACACCGCTGGTGTGTGGGAAAGGAGAACGACCTCTGGTCGACGGAAGAAAGACGTTGGAATTTTTTCGGGAACGAGGGATTTGTAGTCGGAGAAGAATTGCGTAACGGGGACGCACTACGTGGGGTTGTCGAAATCAATTGAGAGGTGAGGACAAAAAGGTGCGCTGGAGGAGTTGCGTGTTTGAGAATAACCCCCGAAATGAGAAGATTGCCGATGTTTGCATTCAGCATTACAGTAGGACGACGCACAAGCAAACTTTGGGGAGCGTAGGAAAATTGTCGTCGGGATGCGTCACATTGTGGACAAGCTCGCAATTCGTAGGATCGAGTGATTTCGAAGGCACCAGGAGGGGACCGTCCCGACGTTCGGTCCCACAATCCCATACCGTTGTTGCCAGAAAAAAGAAAAGAAAAAAGAGATAGGGCGGAGGCACTTGAGACGCTGGAACGTACTTACGTCATGAGCTGGAACTTCGGCATATGTGCAACGACAAGGAAGGCCACCAGCAAGGGATTGCGAGGCGCTGGAGCAGAAGGAGGGAGAAAGAGCTCAAGCTCGAGTAACTACAGTAGTCGACACAGGCGAAGATGCGTACACCGGAGCGGCGTGTTTTACGTCGCACGGGCGTGACAGATCGTTTCTTTTATTCAAAAGGAAACTCCCCTGGTGTTCGGGATGATTAATGGGGAACCCTCCAAGATCAGACCTAGTGGCGTCGGGAAAGTGTCAAGAAGGAGGTACCTCACCGAGTGCCCAAGTTGAGCGCATAGGAGGGAAGGGACTCAAGGACAGAGTCCAATTACACAACACATCGTGTAGCAAGGATAGTGATAGGGGACACCCCCAAGTTCCTCTGGAGGTCCTTACGGACAAAACGTATTCGGAAACACGACTGCCCGTACCTTCTCGAATTCGATCCCTTTGAAGAGGGAATCGTCGAAGGATCATTAGTATTACCTTTGTGACCCCTTTCACGAGGCTACACTCTACACCAACCACCCTCTTCTGTTTTCTATGTGACATATGCTGAGTTTAATTTTTCGGGACGGGACTGAGAAGGACCGTTTGAAACAAACAATGGCGCACAACGCTATGTGTCCGTCGAAGGAGATGAAGGGCGAAGTGGACGTTTGACCCTGGAGGGATTGTATAGTAGACCTCAAAATATTGTTGGCATCTGGACTCGGCGAGCCCGACTGAGGGACCGAATGCGGCAATAATTCATATTTATTTTCGTTGTGACGTCCCGAACACATCCATGCCTACCCGAAGCTAACAATCACGAGCTTCGCAAACGAAGTCCGGAGGCCGCCGTGAAAGAAACGAGTGAGGTATTTTCCCAAGAGACAGCAACAACTGGACCTTTTTGTGTGAGTGCGGTTGCCCCTCATGCATCTAGACAATGCCAAGTCTGTTTATGACTATTTTATTTCCTCTTCCTAAACACCGACGAGGTATCGATTTGTACCTCATGGATACCCAGGCTATCAACTTGAAAAAGCGTACTAGATCAATAATCGTGCTCGGCCGCACTTGCAGCGAGCCCCAGAGCAGGACGACGCCTCGAGGAGAAAGGCTGTGAATTCGCCGAAATGAAACAAGACGCTCCCGTATCTTTTCCCTTGCGTACGATCGACTCACGCACTGATTCAGAACGATCTGCTACTCTGTTGTTTTTTGTTTTGGGTTTGCTTTCTATTTTGTTTTGTCACATCCTAGATGCGACCCCCCCTCACACTACGGACGCGGGTCAGCCGATATGCTACGATCAAGAGGGGGCTCAACCGGGACCCGGAACGAGGGGGATGACATTCCGAGGGGACAGAAAGACGAAGTCCCCATCATATATTTTTAGTGACCTAAACCGCCCCTTTCTCTACCAGTGAGAAAGCGCACGGCTCAACCAGCGACGAGGGAAGATGTCAAGAACGAAGAACAGAGGGGAGACTCAACGTTTTCCCAGCACGCTGTGTCAAGGAAGAAGGCAAAGAGGGGTGACGGAAATAATTCTGCAAGGTCTACGGGCCTTTCGAAGGCGGTAAAAAGCGCCGTCACCATGGGAAGATGTGTTAGATCGAACAGTAGGCTTCGATTACGGTAGAGATACGAGCAAATGACCCAGAACAGGATGAAGGAGGAAATCGTCGACGACGATCCACATGCGTCCGACGCCTCAAAGACACCTTCGCCCGCGACCCCACCGAGAAGTCTCGAAAACGAAATCACCGGCAAAAAGACGAACGCGATTTGGTATTGACTCGACCTGAACTGCAACCTCGAGGATGGCGACAGCCACCCCGCTGCAATAGCGAGAATCGCCTCGAGGTGCTTGAAGAATTGAAAGAAAAGAGAATTACAGTCGATCGCGCCGCTGTCGGCGACAGAGCTAAATGGAGACGCACAATGGGAGCAAAGTGAGGACCTCTGCTCACATTCTCGAGTGTCACAGTCTGACCGCTCATCCACGCCGCTGCGACGATTTAATTTACAGCCTGAATGGTACAACGCGTATCCCAGCTGGTCTATGAGGTGATCTGACGAGATAAATTAGTTCCCAAGGGAGGAACCCAAAGGAAGAGGCGACGCCGTCAGTACGAGAAAAGGAATAGTCGGGCTGCACCTAGAGGGAGAGGAACACATCTCCCCTGCCGGGATGATGAGACTAGACGGATCCGTCGCCATGAAGGGGTTGGGTAAACATGGTGACACGCTTGGAAGAATCTCCCCACAGAGGGGTCAGTCGTCTCTCGACGAGGACTCCAACCCGATAGCGAAGTCGCATGAACCCGAAGGGAACTGTATGCTCAGACCTCGACGCGCGAGTCACGAACGTCTGATGAAGGAAGAGGAGGGAAATTTTGAGACGAGGAAGGGGAATGAAGAATAGGGAAAGCACGCTACGAAAATGAGGAGGAACGGCTGAAGACGAAGCGTTACCGGTAATAGAATTGGTGAGGAGAGCTCTCGCGGGTGATTTACACGTGACGAATTGGTTTGACGGCGGAGTCTGCTGGCTCTCGTCTGCCCGGAAGGCCACAAAATGAGACCTCATCGGCCCCAGTTGGAACACATTGTGACCAAATCGGCTGTAGTGTGGCATAACGGCGGTTCGCAATTAGATTTAGATCAGATCAATGCGAACCACACGCGCGCACACGTGTACCTCCACGTGTACGGAGGACACGCGACCAGACGCGTACACGTGTAGGAGGCGCGTACCACCGCGCGCACAGTACGCGTCTCACACGTGTGCTGTCAGCACCGACGGCTGACAGCATTACAGCGCGGGACGACCCCGCGCTACGGTAAGTTACTACAGCATACCGGTACTGTAGTATTATGATAGACGCATGGTACACATTAAATACGAGGGAGACCGGCGGCGGCGTAGGGGGACAAGCACGGACTTGTCCACGACCTACCGCCTATGTCCGTCTTCCAGCTTAACTAACTCGCGCGATCCGCCTTCGCGCGCGTTAACCGGGACAAAGCGGGTAGGGGGCAGCGGCGTACGCGAGCGAGCCTAGATCCGCCTCCGCCCGTCAGCGCTGGTACGTTACCCAGCGCTGCTCCGGGGCGTCGAGGCGTAGATCGGCCCGCGCGTACGCCCGTCCCCGACCGTCCCGCTCTACCACGCTACCAGGGCCCGCTTCCCTGTCTCGTTAGCTGTGTGTTCTTCCCGTCTTCTCGCCCCTCGTACGGGGTCTACGTCGAGCTAAGTATACCCCCCCTCTCCGTTGGGGGGTGTTATACTACATGTAGGAAGGCAAGGCCAGCCTTTGCATAAGAGGGAAGAATTAAAGAGGTCGTGTCACGAATGAGGCGATGGTTTTCCGGATAGCGCATTATACAGCTGATCGATGACGTATAGGCTGACAGTGATATCGGATGTGATAATACAGGGATGCTGCGTCCGATTGCGGATGTGGGGGCTGACGGAAGTGAGGGAAAAGAAAGTACTTCCCATCTTTTCGAGGGCGAAGTGTGGCAGAAAGAAAGGAACGGTTGTTGAATGGCCTCTTCAGGCCTCGGGGTGCGTCGAGCTTGTATCAGAAGCTTATTTCATGGGGATCAAGGTCAGTGTTCCAGCCCGTTCGCTCCGATTGTGGATGAGGCATGTGAGTCAATGGATCGCAGGTCGATGGCACAAGTTGGTTTTCGTCTTACCCTTGCACACTCGGCGACCGTCGGTCGAAAAGGGATGAAAGACTTAGGAGATTCTGAAGAGCGGGGCGTTGCGCAAGGGCGCTCAGAAGGGGGATATGTAGTGCAATACGCACCTGAAAAGGGGGGTGAAAAAAGTGAAAAAGGAAAAAATTGGATACTGTAGTCTGGGTTTGGGGGACACACGTGTGCGACGAAGCGCACGATTATTTTAATTATTTAATTTATTTACTAAGTAGATCTAGAATCTAGAGCCGGGAGCTACTGTACTCGCCCCGCTGGGGCTCTATATAACTTAGCCCTTTGACCGTCAAAGTCAATAAAGCCAACCCGAGTTGCCAGAGTTTGATATCGCCTTGGTCGAAGTCCGTCTTTTACAAGACATTCCCTTCTACTCTAGCCTACGGTATCCTTTGCGCTCGGGGGTCCCCTTTTTCCTTATGAATTTTCCTTTACTTCCGTATCCTAATTTTCCTTAATCTTGAGTTGGTCCCACCTTGTAGGATTGCGATCCGCAACGTGACGTCATTAGCCATCGGGCTTCTGTGTTGGTGCACCAGTGGCGCTTTTCTCAGCATTGGTTCCATCGGAATCTGGTTGCGACCAATCCGGTATTGGTACTTCGCCATCGGGCAGTACGACGGTGTAGCACTGCTACGTTTTCTTCTTTCCCGACGGGCTACGTTGCGACGTACTTGTCGAAGACCTTATCAAGGGTATAAGGTGTACAAGGCGCTCTTCGAGCATTGGATTTACGACCCATCCGACCAGGTTTACCTAGACACTCCTCCGAACTCGTCCAGCAGTTGCCTTTACAAGTCTCTACCACCATTCACCGATCCCGGGCTGGGCCCTTCTCTTTGCCCCCCTATCAGGGATCCGAGCCACTGCGGGCCGCAAACCCGCTTAAAGAGAACAGGGAGCTTCGAACACTCCGTAGCGCTGTGCTGTTCGCAGTTGTTGTTTTGGTTGTTGTTGTTTGTGTAGGACCGTCGGACCTTGGTCTCTGCGCGACAGGCGCCTTGCACTACAGGGTTGATTTTCAACGTTTGGACGTTGTAAAATCTGGGGGGCGGCGTGAATCGGCTCTCGCTCACTTTTCTGTGGGGGCAGGGGATACGGATCCCCTGCCCAGTCTTGGAGGTACATTATCGCGTTCTGTACCCCCGTCGGCAATCAGGACCGACCGTGTTCTCCTCTTCCATCTTGACGCGGGTATCGCGTGTCGGCTTGTCGGAAATCGCGTTGTTCGCGGCTGTATCCTCCCCCGCGAGGGGCGAAACGGACGCCTCCTCCGGGGCGATTCGCGTGGCCCGAACGCGGACCACGGTCACCAGCGACCGAGTGTTGGAGGAAGTTCCTCGTCCCTGGACGCGTCTGTAGTTGGTACCGGTAGTTTCGATACGCGGTAAACATCCGCTGATCCGGCGCGAGGAAGGGGCACGCGTACATGGCATGGCCGTGCGTTCTGCACAGCCAGCAGACGTACGCGCTTCCGTCAGCTGAGGCGAAGGTCGCCGCCTGACGAGCCTCCTCGTCGGTGAGCCGGGGAACACAGGAGGGTATGCGTCCCCCTCCTTGACGCGAAATGTCCAATTCCGCGATGCGGTGGTCCGGACCACCTATCCCCGCCGGGGTTTGCCCGAAAGCGGTGGAAAAGCTGCCCGTGGTCTCCGTCGACGCCTGCGTTGACGGCCGGCCTCCTGTAGCCTCCCCGCCTCTCATGACGAGGACGGGGTCAGCTTCCCAATCCTCCTCGTTAACGTGGAGGGCTGACGCAGGGGAGCTCGTTGCGTCCGACCTGGCGGCTCTCCCTCCCCTCGCTGCCGGTTTCGGGTCCGGCAGCGGTAGAACGCGTCGGGCGCGAAACGTGGTTCCTTCTGTGGTCGCGATGTGTCTGATAATGGACAGGTCCGTCTTCTGGTTCGTGGGCAACCTCTGGACAGTCTCTGCCACTGCTGCTCACGTCGCGGGAGCCCATCCGCGTATAAAATAATGAGCCAAGGCTTGCTCCGTAAATACCGCGGTGCACTTGAACGCGTTCGATGCGAGCCTATCCGCGAACGCGTTTTCCGTCTCGTGCGGCTTCTGATGAGCCGACGCGACGGCATCGTCCGCTACCCCCAGTACGTCATCAGTGAGGTACCGCTTGATGAATTGATTAATAAGCCCAGGCCAGCTCACATCGTCATGGAGCTGGCCTGCGCGGATTCCGCGCATAGTGTAGCTTGTATATAATGTTTCCGCGTCGCGTTCGAGAAAATGCGCGAGGACGCGAATCGCGACCCCTTCCGTCAGATGTTGCGAATTGAACGTGATGCGCACATCTTTCAGGAAGGGGAGTAATTCAATCGCGTTCGTTCCATCGAAATTGCGCATCGTGGGACGAATCCCACGACAACGCTGCACATATTTCGCGATTCGCCCCGCGTCCCCTGACGTGACGAGGGTCGAGACGTTGTCTAGGCGATACATCCTGTAACTAGCTACGGAGCTAAATTCCTGTATCATCGTGTGGACCGCCTCGGCCCCGGGGGCCGCGGGGCCCAATGTACCAAATGGGGTCACCGGTAGCGTATGGACGTCTACCGGGCCCCGACGCGTAGTGAGATCCTGGGGCTGATAGCCGCCCCACTGGGGATCAAAAGCGAGAATCGGTTCTCTCGATCCCCGGGTGGTATCCCCGCGTCTAGTCTCGTCGGCGTAAAGTACGCAAACCGTCTGCCGCATGTCTCCGGCGACATGCGGCAGGGCTTGAATTTCGGACGCCAAAGTTGCGTCCATCCTTGTTCGATCTCCGCGTGCGGGCCGACTGGTGTCACCACCAGCCGGCTCCAAATCTTGAGCGCCGGACGCGTTCGGAGGTACAGTACCACCGGGCCCTAACGGTGGGGCTCCGGGTGACGTCGCCGTCGGGGTACGTTCCATCTCACGAACACGTCGGCGTGTAGAATTTAACTGCGCGGTCACATGGGCAAACGCGGGCATCTGTTCCGCGGAAGTAAAAGGTCTCGCCTCAGTACGTCCCGCAGAGGCCGTCCTCTCGGAACGGCCTTCCCCGAACTCGTCGGGGGAGTCGAGACGCGATTCCTCGACGAGCACCAGTCGGCTCTGCAGTTGATCGACTAGTGCTCGGAGGTTATCCAGAGACTGGGAGACGCGTTCAAACCTCCCTTCGCGAAGGGATCGTAGTTCTTCCATGCAACGCGAATATACCGCGTCGGTTACGTCGATTCGAAGCGCGGTCCGGACCTCCTCAATATACGTCGCGATCCGGTCATACATCGCGTGTGCGCAGCCTTCTGATAATTCAGGCGACGGTTCGCGGTCACTGAGACCTGCGCCACCGCCCCGAATGGGACGCGGAGCGCGGCTGCCTCGGAGGTGCGGAACACGGTTGACTCCATATTCGCTGGCTCGGATTGAATTGAGGGGGCGGATTTTTCTTCCATTTAGACGCGTGCGGACGCGGACTAGAACGATAGTCTTCTCGGGATGATCGTGTGGCCTTCTAGGTCGGGAGACTAATGTAGCATAAACCCCCGGTCGCGGTGGGGGGTTTAGCTGTGGTTCTTCGAAGACCTGTGTACGCGAGAGAGGACAAAAACACACACACCAGAAAAGAACGCGGGCGGTGGTAGCGTGGTAGAGCGGTGGGGAGCGGACGCAAACACAGTACACGGTAGAGCGGTTCGACGCGCTCGACGCCCCGGGGCGGCGCTAGTTAGCGTTCTAGCACCAACGGGCGGAGGCGGATCCAGCTCGCGCGCGTACGTTCGCGACTGCTACCCGCGTTAGTTTCTAGTTAACGAGTTCGCGGTAAGAGAACGAGTTTAGAATAAGCGGACGGGGTTAGACCTGCGGCGGAGGATCTGGTGCCAAGCCCGTGCTTGTCGTTGTCCTCCCTCCGCCGCTGGTCGCCCTGTCATTTAATGTACAAGTAAATAATCTATCATAACATATACTACAGTGTCTAGGTAGCGCCTTACACCGTAAGCTCGCGCGCCTTACTCCGGATCGCCGCGCTGTACACGTGCACAGCGAGCAGCAAGCGCGTACTTACAGGCGCGGGTGTGCGCGCTGTAATGCATTTTGCGGGAGTACAGTAGTCACCCCGCGCGTTCAAATAACATCCTCGCGATTATGCTACACCCGCAGAGACCAACGACAACACGGAATACGTAATCAACAAGGTCATCGACCACGCTTATGAAGGTGAGAAACTATTTCTCAAAGTGGAATGGTATGGTTATGCCACCGAAGACGCGACG
Source organism: Chondrus crispus (assembly GCF_000350225.1). NCBI lineage: Eukaryota > Rhodophyta > Florideophyceae > Gigartinales > Gigartinaceae > Chondrus > Chondrus crispus. The sequence goes on along the minus strand of NW_005178652.1, from coordinate 662,677 downwards.
TGGAAACCGGTCGCACAATTACCGCGCAGCGCCGTGGTGAGATATTTCCGAAGGAAGAAGTTACCCTTGCCGCCGCAAATAGCGCGCGCGCAGGCGGGATAACCTTCGTCAGGAGACTCCGGAGCTGTGATTGGTACCAGATTCGCAGTGCAAAGATAGAAGGTGATGGTAGTCAAAGGAGTCTTGATGGTAGAAATTGACCAGTAGAGGAGACACGAAGTGAGTAGGGAGTCCTTCCCTCGAAACCCCGCAGATGACGGAAGTCGACGGGCATTACACGTCAAGGAACGGAAAATTTACTGTAGTCCCGGATGAGGCACTACACACATTTAGAACACACACGCACAATCGCCGGATGTACGTGAAATTACGAATGGGATCAGTGGTCCACACGCGCGTGAAGCGTATTTATTTGAGAATTTAATGGGTGTCGAAAGCGAACTGTTGAGCGAGCCGTATCAGAGCGAACGCCGTCCAGGGGCAAGGTAACGTAGGAAGTGAATCACGACACTAGCCGGTAGCCTTGTCAACTCGCTTCGGATGTGTTGATCAGCCTCGACAAGCCGTGAGACGGACGTTTAACAAACGAGAGGATTCCCGACCAGGGACAATGTACATGCCTACTTGAGATTGAGAAATCGCCAGAAAGGATGCCGTCCAAACGGGACGACCGTGTCGGTCAGACGGTTGTGACGGACACACCCGCGAACGCATTTATTCACGAACGGCGTACTTACCAGTTTACAACGATGACCCCCTTTCTTTCTTATTGTCGTTTTCATGTTTCTGTTCTGCTTTATTTTGTTCTGTTTTGAGGCTGGAGGCGTCTCCCTGGACCACGCCTGGAAGACGCGAGGGAAGTAGGAAGAACCTAAGTGAGAGATGATGCTCAGATCATGGTGCCGACGGCATGAAGTCCTCCTGGTGGTCTCAATGAGCTGGAAAGGAAAGGATTGTGAAAAGCGATCTGCAAGTCCTATTCGCGCACAGTATCACCGGTTGTGTTTCTACATGCGAGTCACCTCTGTAGTATAAACACCCCCCAACGGAGCGGGGTGTATACTCAGTTCTTGCGGAGACCCTCGAGAGGGAAAAGACAAGGGAAGACGGACACCCACTACGGAACCGGAGCACGGGCCCGGGTAGCGTGGTAGAGCGGGATCGGGGAGGACCGGCGCACGCGCGAGCGGATCGACGCCTCGACGCCCCGGTGCGGTACTGGGTAACGATCCAGTACCGACGGGCGGAGGTGGATCCGGCTCGTGGGTGTGCGTCGCGCGTCCTCTACCCACGCTCCGTGTCGTGTAACGCGCGCGAAGGCGAAGGCGCGCGGTTAGAATAAGCGGGGAGTCGACCCTCGGCGGTCGGTCGTCGACAAGTCCGTCCTTGTCGCCCTTCCCCGCCGCCGGTCCGCTCCGTATTTAATGTACATAATAGCCTATCATAATAGTACAGTACCGATGCACTGTAGCGACGTACTGTAGCGGTCGGTCGACACTGTAATACTGTCAGCCATCGGGGCTGACAGTACACGTGTGTGGGCGCTCTTCGGTTCCGGGCGCACACGTGTACACGTGCGCCCCCTGTACTTGGGGGTACACGTGGTAGTACTGTAGAGCATCGAGCCCTACAGTAACTGATCCGATTCTGAGTTGATCTAATCTAAAATAAAGCCCCAGGGTGGGTTATACCACACGGCCCCCCCCTTAAGGGTGACCGTCCGCAGTCGCGTGTCGTGGTAGCTTTCGTTGCAGCAATCCCCCTTGGCGAGGGGTGTCGCGTGCTGTCTCCCCGATAATCCCTCCTTTCCACTTCGTGACTCCTCTGCTTCCACTCGCGCACGCCCGCTTGCTCGTCACGTGCGCCGGCTGCTCCTCGTGTTATGACACCTCCGCTCCCCGCCTCGTCGGGGGACGCTACCGGTCTGTCCACCGCGGCGGCCGATGCGGCGGGTGTCTCTACTCCCCCCTCCGTGGGTCCCGTGGCTCCTACGGGGGCGCCTGTCATCGCGTTCCAGAAGTCGCGGCCCGCTCGTACGCCCTTGGTGTTCGCGCCAGCAGGGGCGGCGCCGTTGCCAGCGTCGGAAACCGACGAGCCGCGTCGGCCAGAGTCGGACCCCGGCGTCGCGGCGCGGGTCACTCCTCCTGCTGGCCTCTCTGAGGCCCTCCGTCCTCGCAGTGCGGGTCCTTTATCGCAGGGACCCGGCATCTTGTTCCTGGGATTCCCGGGTTCGCGCGTCGCACCCGTCGGCGACCGCGGCCCCGATACGGTCGGCGAGGGGGTCCGTGTCGACGGATCACGCGAGGCGGGCCTCGTGTCGTCCACCCCCAGATGGTTCGGCTCACCTCTAGAGCGCTCTGCTCCTCTCCCTCTCGAGCAGCTACAGTACGGCTGGCTTCGTTACAGCCGTACCGATATCACCCTCGGCGAATTACTCACACGCCCTCAGCTTCGCCCTGATTTGCGGCGTATCCGGCAGATACACGACGTAGGCCTTTCGGAGGCGGCCTCGGCCGCCCTTGGGCGGTTGGTGTCGGGCGGCAACGGCATTGTGTATCAGATCCCCGAGGAGATCCCCGGGGATCGCACATTCGCCGACAGTGTCGACGAGGTGCTCTACATCGACAAGATGGCGTTTTTTCTGTATAGTCGGAGCGGAGTCGACGCTCATCGGTCCATCCTTCCCGAGATCCCCGGTATGTACGTGACTCCGCGCCCCTACGGCTACACGAAGCCTTGGGTCGCGCTGCAAAAATCAGCTTGCTCATTAATGCGCTTGTATGCCATCGGGATCGCGCAGTACGACTGGTCAGTCTACCTTCACTCCGCCGAGGAGAACGGGCGCGTCTACTCCTCGGCGGCTGTCGAACGCGGCTTATCCATCGAGGATTTCCCCGCGTTGCCCTTCTCGGTCCGGGCGTCTTTTCCGTCGCTAGGGGTCCATCCTCTCCTCCTTCCGGCCCTCAAGCACTTTGGTTTTGCGGGTCTCGATCCGCAGCACCCTTCCCACTCCCGGTTGGTCTATAATTTCGAGCGGGAATGGGCCTTGTCTCTGTGCAGTGCCTTTATGGCCGTGGTTGGTGCGCACGGACGCGTGTTTCTCCAGTCGCCCGACACGATCGCGTTTCTTGAGCGAGTGACGCCGGGCCTTCCGGACGCTCCTATAAACCCTCTCGACCGCGTGTCCGTTCACGTACGTTGGTCATTCCGCGCGGTGGTCGCCCTCATGACGAGAGCAGCGGAGATGAGCGAGCGCAACCACCGGTACTGGACCGACTACACGACCGGAGGCCAGAGCGCATATCTCTCTTACGACTTGACCTCCGACTCCTTCGTCGCACGCCCAACGGCCGGCTTGACTTCGGTCGAGCTGCCGGGCAAGCGCGGCGGAGTGGGGTCTGAATCGCGGCGAACTCGACGCAAGCGATACCGCGATTTGGACGCTGTAACTGCAGCTCCGGTCCTCTCGAGTCTTCAACCTCCTTGTTTCTCGCCTTCTGTTCCTCTTGGCACTCGTGCCGGGTCGCACGTCGCGACGGGGACCCAAATGACGGCTCCGATGCCGCCTCTTCATCCTCCGGGGGTTCCCGGTTCCCTGGGGGTGGCGGTTCGAGACCTCGGCCTCTGGAGGAGGGACATCGATGGTATTCCCGCGCTCGCCGGGGTGCTGAGTGCGTCCGGCGAGCGGTCGTAGACCGTGGGGGCTCTCCTCTCCACACTGGTGGAGTGGTTCCTTGCCCAAAGCGCAGAGACGCGTCGTATCACCGGGGAACGTGACGCGCTCTCCTTGGCGTGGCAGCAGTCACAGCGCGAGGCCCACTCCTTGCGGGAGGAGGCTCGGGTACAGGCCAGCGCCTACGAGCGCGCGGCGGCCGATCGCGATCGGTACCGCCAAGAGCGCGACCAGCTGCGAGCTGCCCCTCCGGCGAGGGTGCGCGGGACCAACGCGAGCGCGCCGGTACTGCGCGATCCTTAAGCCCCCTCGGGGGGTGTCATCCGCTACCCATACGGCTCAGACGGCCCCGGGGCCGACCCGAATGCCCCGGTGCACCGTCCGGGGCAGCCATGCCGACTTTGGCAGACCTCGATACCGCCATTCGTCGATACCCTGGTTACTGTCCGCCGGGATCCATAGCTCCCGCCTCGGCGAGGCGAGACCGGAAGGACGTTCCCTAACCGCCTTGAGCAGCGTCTAGCGCCGCCCCTTCTCTCCTGTGTCGTAAAGGCTTTCTTCGCCCGCTCTCTTCTCTTGACCGCAGGGTGCTTCGTTGCGTATCGAGTCCCTTTATCGTCGCGCGAGCGGGCGACCTCCATTCTCTTCTCCTTCCGTCACGATGCGCCCCTTCGGTGCCTTGCCCGAGTGGGGGAGCGAATAGGGGGAACCGCGTTTTCCCCGCCGTCTCGTCAGCGTCTGTATCGGCTACTTTTCGGTACGGGGGATGTGTGGAGCGAGCTCCCTTTTTCTCTCGTTCCCCGCCGTCGCGCCCCGTCTGGGTGCCGGCGCGGGTCGCGCTTCCGTATAGGCGGAGACCCCTCCGTATCTCACTGCGGAGCCCTTGGTCCCAGCCCGAGAGGCGTCAGCACGACCATGGCTGTGGCGGTCGGTACAGCTTGTTCGCGGTACTGTCGCCATGCAGCTCCTCGCCACCGAAGGCGAGGAGGCGCCCGCGCGGTTTTCTTGGGGTCGTCTTCCCCTCGGGGGTTGCCGGGGGTGTGTCCTAGTAGCCCCCCCGTCTCGACGAAGTTCCTCCTCCAGCCTAGGAGACATCTTTCAGAGCGTGCGCACTGGCGGGGTCCTCGTTCGTGCGACGGACTACGACCCGCGATACCGCCTCGGCGAGCGTGAGCGGCGCGATTGTCGCTTTCGCCGTGCTGTGGGACACCGGTCCCCTCCGGCCAGCGCAGTGCTTCTCGGGTCCTTACCTCGGGTAAGGCGGTCTGCTAGGTCTTTCATAGTAATGAAATCCGTGTCGTCTCCCCCGCCGTCGACGGCGAGGGCGAGCATTGGTCTGGAGCGCCGCCTCCTTGGCCACTACCTCGACTCCCTTCTACCCGAGGCAGGGGGTCGGATGACTTGTCCAGGGCCGGCAGCGGTTCCGCCGCCTCCCTGCAAGGGCGGTCAATGATGGGGAAAGGGGCGAGCCGTGCGGCGTGAAGCGTCGCGCTTAGCGTTCGTCGCTGCAGACGGTGTTCTCGCCCTACTGTACGGCTTGGTCGCCGCGATGGCGTCGCCGCTCGATGCGGTAGCTGTCTTGTCTTTGGGGCTGGGGGCACCGCGCCGCACGCTGATTGCTCGGCCCTTCTTTCCGTTTGTGTGCGGAATGGTCATCCCGAACAGCGGGAGGACCCGCGCGGGTCCTCGTGGCTCGGTACCAGCTCGCCCCTCAGGCGATTATCGCCAGGGGTCGGACACACGCACGCCTCGTTTTCTTTTCGCCGATCGCGTGTAACGCGTGCAACGCCTGTCCGCAAGTGCTGGATTTCGTTCCGGTGTAATTACTGTCCCTCAATAATTTATTCTACTTTTTAACCCTTCGGGGCTAGTGGTGGCGGTTTGGTGTGAGAAATCAAGCTTGCCTCGACTTTCCAGCAATGCACATGTCCACCGGTACACTGTAGCCGCCCCTCCCCTTTTTGCCTAAATTTTTCGGAAGGCGGCGGTGGTGACTTGGTGATGGCATGAGCGGCGGGCGGCGGGTCTTATTATGTAAGTACATGCGTGTCGTACAGTACATGGGCTGCATGCGCGCGCACCGTGCAGTTTGGATTGCGTGACTGTAGGGCCACCTTTTCTCCTCCATATTTTTCTTGCATTTTTAGAAGGCGACCGTGGCGAATTTTCCGACGGTGAGGCACTGCACTGACCGAAGGCGGTCATGCCACCTATTTTAGTGGCAAAGTTTTGCCATTTTCCCAATTTTCGCAGTTTTAGAGGGCGGGGGTTATGAAAGGAGCCCGCGCCGAGGTAACAGTTGCGCATCAGAGTTCGTCTGCCTCGTCCCCACTTGGTCCGTACATTGATCATGGGTACGCGTTCCCTTGCTTCTCGTGCATTATTTTCTGCGATCCGCACGTTCGCGTCCGCACTGGCCCTGAGCCTTGGAGGCGACCCTCCCGGTATTCTCGAACGCACCACGCCCGCTCGCTTCGACCACGATCTCCCAACTCCTCTCCTCCGCGCCGCGTTTTGTAGTGTTCACAGACGTCGGGCAGGAGATCGGGGGTATCATTGTTGCCAGGGGAACGTTTGGAACATTGGAGTCGCGTCGCGAAAGACTGAGTATGGATCGTCAGAATGCCTCACTATCCGCAGGCTTGGAGACCGTTCCGAGTGTCGGCTGCATGGACCGAAGAGGTACCTAAGATGTACGGCTTAGGCCAATGGGTGAGGGGCGGGAAGCCTCATTGACTTCGCAGTGGAATACTGCCGCTAACACGCGCGATCGGAAGATGGATTTTGTGTGACAAAGTGTAGAGACACGTGGCGACGTGTGCATACGTGTTTTTAGTTCCGAGGGACGACGGTGTTGTAAGAGAAAATACTGGTTGCGATGCAGCGCGGTTGTTCCTCAACATGACGACGGGCTCACCACTACCGAGCCCACCCCCCTCCTCGACAAAGCCAAGGAGTTCTCGACGACGAAACTACCAACAAGGACACTACCGCCGTTTTGCATTGACTCAATATGAGTCGTGACGCCGATGGACATTTTCTTTGTGTGACCAAAGCGAAGGTAGCCGGGAGGGAACCTCGCAATAGCCCACCGCAGCCGTCACATTCCCCAAACCACGCGTCACGTCCCATCTCACACGGGTACGGCCAACCATACTACTATCACGATCGTGAGGGACACGCATCGCCCACGGTGAGGCGTTTTTCTCCGCAGTTAGCCCAAAATTGTCAAACGCGTGCATCAACGAGCCGTAACCGCGACGACTGTCCCCTTCATTCGGACAACGTCGCTCTCACAAGCACACACCTTTCCTGTTTTCTTTACTTGTCTTTTTATGTGTTCAACACAGTTGTTTTTTTGGTGGACCCCTACCGTATGGGAGGTCCTCCGCCAGTATCCTGACGGCGTCACTGTCCCTTACTATTGTGGGGGCGACCAGCGCGGACGTGCGTCGAGCGACAGTGGATGGGCGATCGGAATGATTGGAGAATCAAGGAATGCACACCCTGACGACGTCACCTGACACGAATAGACCCTCTCTAAGACGTAACATGTGCGCACACCTATTGTGTTAGAGACTCTCAATGAAGACGGAGCGCCACGAAGTAGAACATGTTTTCGCCAGGTCCGTCGGAATGTTTTTTTTCACGGGTAGAAAATATGAGATGGAGCCCGGGACCTCTCGTGTACGTACCGATGAGGTAATAAGGCATCAAGGACTTTGATGTGGAGGTAACCAGCGCGACGCACTGTGCCCGTTGACGACGTCGCGCATGGACAACAGAATGAGCGAGCTCGCTCTTTCCCGAGGCCAGGGAAACTGATGAGGCCTCACAAGGAAAAGAAAATGCAATGAGGAACGCTGCAAAGGACAGGGAGGGTAAAGCCTAGATCGTCATAACTACGAAAAATTTACTCTGGTTTCTGTCCCCACCGTAATTTGATGGACAGAGGTTTCCTAGCGGATCGTCTTCCGCCAGTTCAGTATTTTCATGGTATGTTTGACGTCAGCATGGACCTGACGCTCGGACCATACATTACAAAGGCGTTAAATGCTGGAACAATAATATTCAGTCTTCCTGAGATTCAATTTTTGCGAATTGATAACTATATATAAAACAGCAATGCAACCAGTCATGTTTGCCGAAAAAATCGTAAAAGTTATTAACCCTGTGCTCCGGTTGTAGACGATTCTAGGGTCTACAAAATTTGTGACGATTTTGTATACTTGTCACAAGAGACGGCGGCGGATCGTCACAAAAATCTACTTGGAAAATGAGAGATATGTGCAATTGGATGATTGTACCAGATTGAAGTACACGTCTCTCATCGATTGCACACATCGTCTCTTTTCATGTGTTCTACCTCACAAACCGTCTCCTAACTCTACAACATCTCCTTCCACGATACCCTCTTACCCCCATTGCGTCCCTCCTCAATCTCCCTTCTATCTAACAACTCCGTTTCCAGGCAAGCACGGAGATCATGAGCGATGGCGCTCTCTGTACAGACCCAGATGTGGGTGATAGCGAGAGCAGTCCTGCGCGGCCGCAGACTTCAAAAAATGCAGATAGAGACCAGCACAGATCAGTTGAAATTGCAAGCGATTCTGCCAATGAATCGCATTCACTACAAGTCGATAGCCCTCCCAATCTATCGCCTCCCCTCCCGTATTTCGGCACTCTAACAACTCCTGCTCTTTCACCTGCTCCAGACCAAGACCCTGGCGGCTCACCCCTCCCCTTCAATCAAATGAGTACGCTTCATGACGCAGGAATGCCTTCGGATATGGTGGAAAGTATACCATGCTCGCCCTTTCAGCAGCAATTGGCAGCCGTGGATGACTCAATGGACTCGAGTGATGTGCCCTTCTCCCAAGAGCCCATTGCGTCACCTGGAATTTCCTGCTCTTCGGAGGAAATTACCGCAGCCGCCTGTCACATTGCAGACTCAGAACTACAATCTCAATGTAGTGCCACTCGTGTTTCAAATATATTATCATCGACATGCGATTCCGGGGGAGATCTCTGTGAAGACATTCACAGTAGGCTGTTTGCAGACTTTGATGACGAGAGGTATGTCAATATGCCGTGGACAGGTGTAATGGAAACTGAAGACTCTACTATTCGAGCTCCAGTATCGGATCAGGAGCTTGAGGGTCGTGCGCGGGGTCATCAAAATGGGGGCTTACAAATTGGGACTATGACAGCCCTTTCTCTTCAGTGGAAGTGAAGATTGATGATGTCGATACTACTTTAGGCCTGCGGTTTGTGACAGAGGCTAACACAGTACTGGAAAATGTTCTAGAAGACATAAAGTCCCGGCACAATCCGGAAACCTGCGAGCTACCTGTCACCATCACGCCGTTGGCATGCTTTGAAACGTTTCTCACAGACTGTCTCCTTCAGAAGCTGGTATGATTTTCAAATAGAGTTCTGCTGCACCGTCGGAGAAAAGCCACAGATCGTTTGGAGTTGGAAGGAATTATTATTTTGCACGCTTTATGCGCGATGTACAATGAGTCTCCAACAACTGTATCTGACCCCACCGAGCGAGAAAACTTCTTGCAGATGGGAATAACTTCTCAGAGGTATCATGAGGTGTGGTCTTCTTTAAGCGGTACCAAAGAAAAGCGAGCAGTTCATGACTACAGTCCAACAGGGTGGTGCAGGAGTGCAAACAGAGCCACGTCTATGATTACAGTTGTGGAGTCCGAGGTCGCTTCAATCAATCGTGAGTTACTCTATGTACCTAATGCTACAGTGTTTTCCCTCGACGATGACCATCTTCGCATGGCCTCTCGAGCTGTGATGAATCTAACCTACCTTCAACAGCACAACAATCCCAAAAAAGGCCTAGGGCCAGTGGGAAATGCAATTTGTTCAGCGTTAAACCCTCTATTTCTTACCTGTCACTTTACAAGGCATGGCGAGAAGCTGCGTCATACGTGGGAGAGTTTGGCACAGCTCGTGCAGGGGGCATCTACAAATGGGGCACTCCGGGCAATGCCAGAGGCGATCTTTGCCGCAGACAGAGGCTATAACTCGAAAGAGACAATTGAGTTTGTGGGGTGCACTCTCGGGGCCAGTTTAATTGGTACACATAAACGAGACTTGTGGTACCCTTATGTATTCGGAGATGGTCCTATCACTGCGAGGCACAGAGGAGTTATTGTGTCCGAGAAAGGATGTCGTGCAGTTTATAATGCACGTCTAAAACCTGGTTCACATGAGAGGTTCGGGATTCGACAGGTAGAGGCATGTATTTATCGGGAAAGTTGTTCTGGCAGGATAGCAGCCCTGGTACATAATAATGCCGCTGTGTTTCTTTCCAGATGTTTTACTGTCGTCGTGAAAGATGCCTTTCGCTCTGATGCAGGTATGAAGGAGCTCAGTGAGTCCCTCGTGGTATTCAGTTCCGGTCCAGACAGAGGGGCGCCGAACAGGTCCGTATTTTCGGAGGACGGACGCAGGATTGTCAGTCAAACGCTCAATCGTGTCAATGCGTTAACGTATCTACAATCCGAAGATCCAGTCTGGTTTCTACTGCGGGCATTTCGATTTACTTCAAGGACAGCCCATGGGTTTGTTGCGGCTGTGGCACGGGACTACGATACGAGATTGAGAGGAATGGCAGCGAAATTGCGTGGTAGACGTATCAGCGATGGGGCTAACACCCTACCGGACGATATCACCGAAACAGAACGGTGTATCTCAGAGCGCTGGGAATCTGTGCTTGATGCCCTGGCAATTCGAAAACAAACCATTGACAGGCCCTCAGACAGGCGTATGATGGCGGGTCGGGTTAGGAGGTACTCGCAGTCCAGGATCAATTCTTTTACAAAAAGTGACCTGCAAGCAACGCTAGCCGTCTTTGGGCGTGGCCTGGAACTAAGAGTTCCAAAGCTTGAGCTTGTCGCAGCTGTTCTACAGCTCAAACAGGACATTATTGACGAGACAGTCAACTTAGATGGGGGCGAAGATGGACAGCTGTCTGAAGACGCCATGGTCGCAGCTGCTACAAAAAGCACTCAGGCGTCCCTACAGGAAGCTTCGGTCTCGGCTTGGGTCTTGAAACCATTAGTTACAACGATGGGCATGAAGGAGGGTTCACGCAACGAAATTGAAGTTGCAAAGGCTCTGCCTGCCTTCTTCGAAAATCAGAAAGGGGCTTACATGAAACAGTTATTTTGTGCATCATATTCATTTGATGAAAGTACTCGCTTTAAAGTGCTGCATGTGCGCAGCACGGGCCTGCTTGAGAGCAAAAGCTGCCGATTGCTTGCTGATAGCCCTGATGCTATCGCAGCTGCTTCGAATGAGGAAGGAATGATCCACGTGTTTGCTATAGAAATCAAGACCATGACTGCACTGACTACAATACAGTCCGCTTCTTTGAAAGCGAACAGGTACGGCGAGCTAATTATTCTTTCAGACGTTGGAGGCAATTTACTGAGTACTGAGCTATTCCACGAGCTTGTCCCCACCACACAATACCGCTCACAATGTTTGCACCATGCGGCAACACTTGGCATAAACTCAGTTCTGTTCGTGGTTGCGACAAGTGGGTCTATGACCGAAGGAAGGATACTGTACGCGTGCATGGTTAACTTTACAGAGACCATTCGTCATCAGTACACTTATATTTTGGACTGCGTGAGACACACAGGGTTTAATTGGATAGGGAGTGACGCAAAGGATATCCCAAAGGAATATGACGACATGCTACAACTTTCTGATGCATCCGACATACACAGTTTCATGTTATACTACAGTCTCAGTGAAGCTCTGCGCAAGTGTGTAGAAAAACGAAATGCCCCAATTCCTCCATCCCGTATGATACGTTTAACGCCCACAGTGTACTGGAATCACCTTAAAGGTGGGGTAGACGTCATTTCTCGCTATATGAAGACACTGGCTCGCTGCAACATTAGTGAAAACCCCGTCGTGTCTATTATTGCCAGACTGATGTCCATGCAAATTAGCAATGCTGCAGTTTTATACAGGCTTTACTGTGCAAGGAATCGTAAGCAGCTTCCTGCCATCGAGGATTTTGCGAACTCTAGGAACATCGGCTATCAATACTTGCGGCACAGAATAGCAAAAACTGAGACATTTGGACGGTTTATCCGGCAGCTTGCCAGGGAATGGGTCGAGAAATCTACTATAATCTCACAAAATGGCACAGATCACGTCGAAAGACAAATACATAGCCTCATACCGATGTTCTCCCGCAACGCTGCGGAAAATTATAATATCGGCGTTCACAAAGCTCGAAGGCTAAACTCGACATTGCTGCATGAGCCTGTTAGTTCAAAGGCAACCTACTGTGTATTGTGGACCTGGGATTTAAGAGGCATCAAGGATGGAAAAATACAAGTAAAACGAAAGGGGTCTCGACAAGTGCAGTGGTGCCGCGTTTGCAGACAAGCTGTTTGTGAAACATGCTGGGACGACTGGCACTCAAGAAGCACATTGAAACGGGCTAAACCAAGTCAGGCCGAGAAACGAAACTTTGAAGCAGGCCTCAGAAGCACTAGACAAAGAACGGCATAGCTAATATACGATAAGACAGTACCAGATTACATTAAAGAGAACGGAGGGGGGATATTGACTGGGGGATTGAGATTGATGTGGCAGGGAAGGTGGAGGCGATCGAGGGAGATGTCGGGGCGGGGAGCAGTGCGGAGCAAAGCGGGGCGATTGGTTGGAACGATGGTGGAAATGCAACGGTTCTAGATGAGGTCGCGACGGATTACTACTCAGTGGAGCTAACGTCTTCTTAAGGGGAAGACAATGCTTTGATTTAAAAGTTGAAGCGTCTTCCTCCAGTGCAGTAAAGTCTTCAGAAGTCACATTCAGTTATTGACGTCTGCAGTTACTGTAGATGGTTTGTGACGTGCATCAACAACATTCACAAACCGTCAAGATATGTCAACAAACTTTGAGACGTCTACTTAGCGATGTAGACAATTTAGTTGAACCAGTCTACAAAAGGCAACGGTCTGTCTAAAAGATGAATCTTAATTTGTAGACGTCTCACTGTTTGTAGACGATCACACTTTTTTGTGTGAAGGTACACTTTTTTGTTGACGGTGTTCGAACACTTTTGTATGCTTTTGGGTCCGATATTTTCAGCGGACCAAATTAGTTTACTCAATCAGGCGCATCTCCATCTGTTCTTATCTCTACCACAAGTTCCTCATACCGTCAGACTCAGGACAAGGAGAGCTTTCCAGTGAACTACTTTTCGTCCCTTAAGTACAACATTTGGAGAAGTTATGGTAATTTGACCCTAGTGGGCCGCAAAAGAACCGTCTACAAAATTCAGCACAGGGTTAAACATACAAACAAAAAGTAGCAGGGTCGTTCATGTTTGTGAAAAGTCTTTGCGATGCTATTATGGACATTATAATATTTCGAAAGTGATGGCGAGGGTCACGAATGGACGAAAACGACACACATGCCCCCGCTCCGTACCCGCACCCCCCTCCCCCCTCATCCGCAAGCACCTCCGCGCAACCCTCACCCTCTTCCGCACCCTCTTCCGCCCAGCTCTTTCCGTGCTTATCCGCCATCACCACACCAGTACATCGCAATTGATACCGGAGAGATTCCATCCGGGTAAGATTCCACAACCCTTCTTCTCTTACCACTGCTATCCCTAGCTCCACTTGCCGGAGTGGCTCGCTTTGGGACGGGCCGCCTTGCCGATGCCTTGTAGCGTTCGCCCCTTTTCCATTTGCTTGCGATTAGTCGATATCTTTCACAATATCTCTATGCCGCATACATAGAATTTTTTTCAGTGCCCCCGGTGCACCAGTTACAAGGTTTTGTCGCCTTCGCCGCATATCGAACTCACATATCAATATGCCCTGCACAATGTGCACGGACACCGGTAAACGACGTAGATTGTTTTGACACTGGCTGATACATACACGACGACATACAAGACAAACCTGATTCAAAACATTTAGAAAGACGGAAACTGGCATATCTTGTTTTTAATATGTACATCTTTTGCCTGAGAAGACTCAGGGCTATGCCAGTCGCAAGATTCAACGCATTCGTCTATCTAGCTACTGCTCGCAACCATGCAAAAACTACTGCGCAATGTTCGTAATAGAGAAAATAGTCAAGCCTACCTCCCCAAGTTGCACATCGAACCAACATCCATTCATCTCTTCTGCCCTTCGCTAGTATTACAAACAACCCTCATCACCTTGCTTTCCTCGCTCCCTGTGTCTTCGATTCACCAGGTATAAATCAAAATGCAACTTTAACTTCCGTTTCTCCACAAAGGACCGTCTACATGGCGAGCATTTAAAAGGTCTCGATTTCACATGTAGAGCTTTTCATGATATGTCAGACTTGATTTCCATCGAAACGCCTTCATGCAACACTTATTCCTACACACGTAAGACTTCTCGCCAGTGTGCATTCGCATGTGTGCCTTCATATTACTTTGTTCTGTTTACCTCCGCTTGCAGTTCAGATACGGGCACTCGTAAACATCTCGAATTCCGCGATCTGTTTTGATCGTCTTCTTCACTGGTGATTTTACATCCGTTTCGGGATTTTGCGGTGCTTGTGTAGAGGGCCCGCCCCTGCGGACGAGAGTGCACCTATCGTTAAAAATGATTCTCGCTTGAGAGGAGGCCCCATTCGCTGGATGGGTGTGCCGTCGTTGTAGTAGCCGCCTGCTGCCGGGGGTGTCCAGTTTGTGTCAGCCTGTACTGAGTAAGGTTGGGTGTGAGGGAAGGTTTGTTTCTCTGATTGTTGAAGGGATGTGGTTTGATTCACTTCGTGATAGGCAGGCATCGACAACTGCACCGGAGCTGCAAACTCGGTGGGGCACTGCACTTTGGCTGGCTGGTGCCACGGGGCAACCGGGGACTTGGACAGTGTGCGGAAGTTTTGATAATTTGTTGAGTAGGGTTCCGGCGGACTGAGAGGAGGAACGGAAAGGGAGGGCGACCGGGATTGAGTTGGGTAAGAGTCTAGGCCTGAGCGAGGATGATGGGGCAGATGGTATTGTTGAGGTGAATTTGGGATGCTTGAATATGCAGCGCCGGGGCCGGCGGCAGGGAGCACGGACAGGGGCGGGAGAGGTGTGATGGTGGATGGCGGATGGGGGAAAGACGAATGTCATCCGAGTGGGGCGGGCGGGTAAAATGTGGGAGCCCCTTCCGTGAAGGAAACGATGGCGCCGGTGGCAGCGCCGCCGTGCTCGACCGGGGCGGCCGCCATGAGCGAGAGCTGCAGGTTATCCTGGGTCGTGCCTGCGCCGGCGACGCCGCTGAGCTCGAAGATGGAAGCGGTGCCGAGCGGGGTTCCGCCCCAAAGAAGGCGGTCCAGGGAGACGCAGGAATTGGAGAACGTTGTGGGTGATTGGAGAAAATAGTGGACGGGGCGGAAGGACGGGGTAGACATTCATTGCATTCATTGCTGTGATTGATATTGTTTTTTCTAGCTGTACACAGCGTGATTAGTCAAAATGTAGTGCATTACGTAATTGGCACCGCCACTGCGACGTGTTCCTCTTCCGCAGTCACAACTCGATCGGCGCTTCCACGCCAGTGATCGAGGTGCTTCTACAACAACGCTCAGAGCACAAGAAAGTTGGCGCAAAGCTCTGGGATGTCAGCGTGGCCGAGCATCTCTCTGCGGGTGAGGAATACATCACGTCGTCGACTCGCGGCTTGCAAGAAGAACTTGGGCTTATCGTACAATATGTTGTTTCAGTGGATTGTCATTGTGCAATACTTTATATGAATATCACAATTGCAACAGCGTTTCTCGTAAAAATATGATACCGAAATTAGCGTTTTCACTTGGTACATCAATACCAATAAAACAATATGTAATGCCGGTTGCCTCCTTAAAATAAACAAAACTATTACGATATGACCTTGCAGTGTAATAGCAAAAAGAGTGAGAAAATACTACTATTGTTAAAAACCCCAAAAATGGAGGATTGATTTCGGACTCATTCTGACCACTATAATAATCGTCAGCATTACTGAATCATTGTTCCAAAGTCAGCATCGTAGGGTATGCACACTGTTACTTTAGTAACGAAATTGACTATATGACTTACCAGTGATCATGATTTGCAATTCGGCATGGATCGATATTGTTTTCGGCCATTACAGACTCAAGCGTCACCAGGTGTTGAGTGAGATTTGTAGCAATGGTCGCGGCCCAACGAATTTCCTCCTGTTTAGATGCCCTAACAAAATTGATTTGTTATCGGTGACGGTCTGCAAAGTTCTTGAGAAACTTTTTTCCAGGGACGTTGTTGCGAAAGGGTAGGGCATTTTGACGCTCCAGGGGAAGGGCGCTAACAAAAATCTTGATTGCGTCGCAGAGGTCTGTGCGACGAAGTGGCAAGCGCTGCAGCGCATAGCGCTCAAGAAGCCCCACAATCACAGTTTCTTCAACTTCTGTAAGATGAGTACGCGGCTTGCGTGCGATGTGTAAATTCTTAAGCCTGTAGTGGAATGTGGAACGGGCAGGCGCGCGATCGCAGCAGCTGCTCTCGTGGATTGTCCATTCTCAGTGGCGGTGACGGCTTGCTGGAACAGCTGCCTTCCTTTTTGCTCGAGACTTTTCTTTTTGGTCATAGCTGCAAGTTGTTGGCAAAAGCTGAATGGCAGATAGAAGGGGAATGGGTTGGGAGAATTGTATTGTGATTGTGGAAAACCGAAACTCGAGATGGTGAACCAAAACAGGAACGGCTTAAGCATTTTTGGCGTAAATCGATGGAAGAAGGGGGGTACGGAGGACGGAAAATTCGAATATGCCATGAGCATTCACTCCAAAGCACATGCTCCAGAGATATAGCCACGTTAACCGCCAAACGTTACTGAAAACTGTCCAGCAAATGTTCTATTTGATGTATTTTAGATTCATTCTCCTATTTTCTTTATTGTCCAACAATTTGTTGCCATGTCCAACATAGGGGGTACCCTACTTGTACAGTACCCGTGCGCTCGTGAGCGCACAGGTACGGCAGTGAGGCCTTTCCAAAATCACCCCAAAAAATCACAAAAAATGTTTCCCGCGAAATCATTTTTTGCCAAAAAATCGCAGCACAGTCCGTGATGTGTGTGCGGTCTTGCCCGGACCAAATTCTTTTCGCGTGCGCCGCGGATTCCCGCATTCCCCCTTCGCGCCCCTCGCCGTCGGCGGCGGGGGCGCGGACGCGCGGGAATCGTCCTCTCCTTCGCGCCCCTCGCCGTCGCGGCGAGGGCGCGGACGCGCGGCAATCGTCTTCTCCTTCGCGCCCCTCGCCGTCGGATCGGCTCGTTTGTGTCGTGCATGCCGCACCCCGCGTACAGTACGCAGCGACCATGTCGGGGGTACGACTGTGTAATTTTTCCTTATCCCTAGTTTTTGTATATTTCCGGACTGCGGCGGTGGCGGTTTGCTGCCGCTGTACTCGTGCGGGTATAGCCTGGCAGCAGGGCGGCTCGGTGTCGTATCCGGGACCTCCTGCCCTCGCGAGCCACAGTCTCTCTCGGTCTCTGCGCTTACGTGCTGCGCTTCCTCTCCGCAATCTGCGACGCCTCGCCTCGTTTGTTGGGCGTCTCCTCGCTGCGGTTACCGGACTTAACGGAACGTCCGGCGACCCTGCTCGGGGGGCGTCTGGCGCACCACCTCCGAAAGAGGTATTTGCCTTCCCCTCCAGCTAACTGCAGTCTTCGAATCGTCGATCCTTACGCGGGCCACACTTCTTTCAGGCAGTCCGTACTGCCTGTCCTTACGTTTCGCGTCCTTGGCGTTCGGAAGCCAAATACGGTTTGGCTTTCGAATGTCCCATCCGTCTCTAACCCCGACTGACTAATTTAACCGTAAAGGAGACGTTGAAATTAGCCGTAACGAGACGGTAGAGGGCCCGCCTTAAGCGTGAACGTCCGCGTTCACGCCCGAAGTGAGGTCCCTGCCGGTGCGCCTCCGGAGGCGTTGGGCGTAACCAGACACCAACTCCTCCGAGAAGTGAGTCTGCGCGGTCCAGGTGGGCGTGTCGTAATCTGCCCACCTGATGAGGAACTCCGTAGTTCCGTCCTCCATGGTTCGGTGCCGGAGTAATCGTTCGACGGCATACTGCGTGACCTTGTCGGCAAGGTCACCCTGGGTTGTCGTAGTCGTCCGTGGCGCGTCTATCGCCGGAGGCGCGTGCACCCAGCGGTCCGCGGAGACGCGCTCAGTCACACCATCACCATCGATCGTGATGGTTCGAATGCCTTCCGTCGGCGGCGGGCACTTGGCCGGGGGTCGTCCGTACCGATCCCTGCCTTCTCGGCGGCTGTACTCTCTGCGGAACTAAGTCGGCCAGCTCCTGCCTTCCCGACTTAATCGGTCAAGTCGGTGATGTGTAGCGCATGTGCGATCCCCTCGGCGACACGGCGTTCGGTGGGATCTTCGGGGCGTGTTGCATCGGAACACGCCTCCCGCTCCATCTTGCGCACGGGGCTTACGGAAGCTCAGGTGCCTTCACGGTCAGTCCGTGGCAACTGACCTACGGAGGTCAGGGTGTCTTCTCTTTCATTAACACGCGCCGGGCTTACGGAAGCCTGGGCGCTTTCGCGTTCTTTACGGATTGTGGTCGCCACGGGACCCACAGAGTTCTCGGTGGCTTCTTGTGGGGCAGAGGAGAACATCAAATCAGAGTACTTCGCGGCCTCGGTTTGCAGCGTCCGGACGCTGCAACACTTGGGGAGCAGCCAACGTCGGCGCTGCTCAACGTTCGTCCAAGGGCAGAGGATTCGGATCCTCTGCCCAATCCTGGATGAAATTGATTGCGTTCTGTACCCCTGGAGGAAGCCGGGATCGGTCCCAGTTCCTCTTCCTTCTTGGCGCGGGTACCTTTAATCCGCATGGCGGACCTCGCCTCGGTCACAAGTATCAAGCTCGTTACGACGGTACCCGCCTCCTCGTGGGCGAAACGTGCGCCCCCACCCGAACGGTTCGGGAATCCTTGACGCGGGGCCGGCTTCGCCCTCCGATTGCCGGAGGAGATTGCGCATTCTGGGGCGCGTCTCGATCTGGTAGCGGTAGTTCCTGTACGCCGTGAACATCCGTTGTTCTGGCGACAGGAACGGGCACGCGTGCATGACGTGGCCGTACTTACGGCATAGCCAGCACACGTACGCGCTACCTTCCGTGACGCGAACTATGCCGCGTGGTGTGCCTCCTTGTCGGTAAGCAGAGGCATGCAGGACGGCACGCATCCCCCTGCCGGACGGGAGATATCCAGCTCCGACACCTTGTGGTCCGCACCACTCGCGGCTTTCAGCGTGTGCGCGAACGCAGTCGCAAAGCTTCTAGTCTATCTCTTTGATGCTGGCGCGGGAGGTCGGCCTCTCACGGGCTTGTAGCCTCGCGTAATGAGGACAGGGTCGGCCTGCCGCTCATCTTCTCTTATGTGGAGGGATGCCGCAGGCGAACTTGTCGCATGCGACCTCGGGGTTCGATTTCCCCTCACTGCTGGTTTGGGATCCCGCAGCGGCAAACTGCGCCGGGCGCGGCACGTTGTGCCTCCCGCCGTCGCGATACGGCGGATCGTTGGAAGGTCTGTCTTGTGTTGTCCGGGCAATCGTGGGACCGTCTCAGCCACTGCTGCCCGGGTCGCAGGGGCTAGTCCGCTTACAAATTCGTGTAGCGTACGGATGTCTACAGGACCGGTGTTCGCGGTGAGGTCCACCAGCTGATAGCTGCCGCAGCGGGGATGGAAAGAGAGAATCAGTTTTCTTGATCTGCGGGTGGTATCTCCGCGTCTTTTGTCGTCCACGTACGGTACACGTGTCATCTTCCGCATGTCTCCGGCGACATGCGGCAGCGCCTGGGTCTCGGACGCAAAATTTGCGTCCGTCTTGGGGCTTCACTGCCCAGTGACCCGACTGGTGTCGGCACCAGTCGGGCTCCCTTCTTGCGTGTCGGGCGCGTTCGGAGGTACAGTGGCACCGGGCCCTCTCGAGGGGGCTCCGGGCGACCTTTCGGCCGATGCCTGTTCCATCTTACGAACGCGCCTGACGGGGTAACGGGTAGTGTACGTACGTCGACCGGACCGGGATGCTCGGTGTAATCCACCGGCGGGTAGCCGCCCGTGCGAGGATTGACGGAGAAAATGGGTTCTCCGGATCCGCGAGCGGCTCCTCCACGGTCTTGGTCGTGCCCGTACGGTACCTATCGCAACTGCCGCATGCTTCCGGGGCATGCGGGAGAGCTTGAGTCTCGGACCGGAAGTTCGCGTCCGCCGTTGGTTTGATATCCTCCGCGCTCCGACTGGTGACGGCACCAGTCGGAGGCCACTCCTGCGCATCGGACGCGCCCGGAGGAACAGTGGCACCGGGCCCTCTCGGGGGGCTCCGGTCGACCTTACGGCCGAGTTCTGTTCTAACTCACGAGCGCACCGGCGCGTCGAGTTGAGATTCGCAGCCGTATGGGCGAACGCTCCCATCTGTTCGGCAGAAAGGAAAGAATGCGTGTCGTGCGCTTCGTACCCCAGAGTTCGTACTCGCGGGTCGACCTGCAACGTTCGCCGTAGGGGCATCGATGCGCGCGTCCTCGACCAACACTAGACGGAGTGCAACTGGTCCACGAGCGCGCGCAGGCTCTCCAAGGACTGAGTTACGCGCTCAAACCTTCCTTCGTGGGGGGAGCGCGACTCGGCAGTACAGCGGGCGTAGAAGTGTTCGGTCACGTCGATACGAAGGGATGTCCGGACATCCTCGATATACTCCGCGATGCGTTCGTACATCGCGCCAGCGCGTCCTTCTGAGTAGTCCAGCGACGGTTCGGGATCTCGAGGACCTGCGGCGCCGTCGTCGGGTCGGACGTGTAACGCAGACGCCTGCACATCGGTCGGTGCAGAGTGGAAAGAGTGTTCGGACCCTTCGGTCATCTCGACGCGTACGGACGCGGAGGAAACGACGACCTTCTCGGAATGATCTTCGGGGTCTGCTAGGTCTGGAGACCACTGTAGCATAAACACCCCAACATCGAGGGGGTGTATGCACAGTCCCGCTAGACCTTGATCGGAGAAGGGAAGCAGCCCCAGCTAACGGAACCGGGCGAGCCCGGGTAGCAGTGGTAGAGCGGGTACGGTCGGGGACGCGCGCACGCGCAGGCCGATCTACGCCTCGACGCCCCGGCGCGGCGCTGGGTGACGTACCAGCGCTGACGGGCGGAGGCGGATCTAGGCTTGCTCGCGTGCTCCCACGTCCCGTGCCCGCTCAGCTCCTAACTAGATAGGGGCTAGTGGGAACCCGTTCTAGAATAAGCGGGGCGAGCTTGACCAGAGGCGTAGGTTTTGGACAAGCTCGTGCTTGTCCTCCCCCGTCCGCCGTCGGTCGGCCCGCGTATTTAATGTACAAGTAAGTCCTATCATACTACAGTACAGTACGTACTGGACTGTAGTGCTACTGTGGTCGGCTACAGTAGTGGGTGCGGGTCGCGCGTACAGTAGGGCTGTTAGCATTCGGTGCTGACAGCGCGCGCGCTCGTGCGCGTCGTACTGTAGAGCTCGGGCTCTACAGTAGCTGATCTAATCTAAATCTAGTCCCAAGGGGTTATACTACACTGTACACACGTGCTGTTTACCGACTACTGCACGGATGCCACGTGTGATAGCGTACACGCGTAATACTAGCAGACTACCGCTTGGCTGACACGTGCACTACTGTACACGTACGCCAGATTACGACCGCTCGGCACGCGCGCGCGCTCGGTACACGGTGGCACAACCGCCCACGTGTATACCGTACACGGCTGTTCGATGACCTCCGCGCGCTCGCGCCGGTCATTATACTACACTACGTTCAGGCCTAACGATGACCTCATAATCGTCCGAGAGATCAGCGCTGCACAGGCCGATATTGCCAAATATGGGAAGGTGCAGATGAGCTTTGCCTAGGCCGCTGATCGCGCGAATCAGAATCCTAGCCTGAGCGCAAAAGTAACGTGTAAGCGTCTACAAGATCGACTCAACAAGTTCATGGACTCGTTTCAACGCAAGGACAACTGGGAGAGGCGAATGTACGGGATTGGAGTAGAAGTCGGCGAGCTGGATGAGCATCTGAGAGCAATGCTCGAGGCACAGAAGGACTTAGAGAAGAACAAGGATGAGAGCAGAGTGGCTCGGGAAGAGAAGGAGGAGCGAAAGGAGCAACTGGGACGCGCCCTTGTAGCGAAATCCTTAGCTCGAAGGCGTCTGGAAGTGCGAACGGTAGTGGTGAAGACAACGGGGACAGTGAGGAGATGGGACTCACGCGTGGAAATGGAAAAGGAAAACGCAGGAGACTCGATGCCCAAGCAGGCGGTGGTCTGTATGGCCTCGGCAAGTCCTTGAATGAGTCTGACATGTCGCGCATAGCCGTAGAGCGGGAGCGACTGGCTTTGGACGGCGAAAGAATGGAAATAGAGCGCGCGGAGCACGCGGAGGAGCGCGAAATGAGACGTGAGGAGCACGCAGCGCACGACAAGCTGGAATTGGAGAAGTTCCGTCTCATGATGGAAACGTTCGGGGAGAGAAATAGGGCGGTGGGGCGCTCAGAAAACGGCCATTTTACTTGTTGTGAGACTCTGAGGAAGCACCACAGGCCATTGCGGGTCTAAAGTGACTCTGGCGGCCCTGCAGTCCTTCGGGCCCTGCGGGCCCTCCAGGATTACGGGATTTCGCATCTCTATCCGGCGCGGATTTTACTCCTCGCCCTACGGGCCCCCAGGGTGAGGCGCACCGTTGTTGAGGTACTCGTCGAGGGTGGGGCGCGAGCATCGGAAGTATCGTGAGATTGTGTTGTGGTAGATACAGCTTCGCATATTAGTCAGCAGCATCGCTGCCAAGTAAAGCGCTCCAACCAGAGATTTGGCAATGCAGATTTTCCTCTTGAAGTCAACTGTTGTCGAATATAGCTTCACCTCCTTGAAATCGCATTCTACTGTACCTCTCACCCTAGACATTGCTACATTCAGTGCCCTTTGCAAAAGTGTCAGGTTCGAACCCTGGTAAGGAACTTTTAGAAAACGTCGGATGCTATAACCTGGGTCTCCGTAGAGGCAGTACTGAATTCCATTCACCACCATGACGTCCTCTAAATTTTCGTCCAATCTACTCTGCACATACAGCGTCCAATCGTGTCTCCGACCTTCAAGCGGTCCATGAGCGTGAAGTATGAGTCCATCAGGCGTCGTGACAGCTTGATACTGTAAAGCGTGTTTGCGCTTATGGCCATTATACGCCACGTTCTGTGCTTCGGAATACCCAGGACGCCCAACAGCTATCACGGTGCCATCTATTAAGCCCACTCAATTTTAAGTGCGTCGATCTTGCTGTGTACTGCGTTGGCATTCTGCAATGAGTGTTTGGTTATGAAAGATTGGGGTATGGGGTCGGTGAGTAGCGCTTACTGAGGAACAGAAACCTCTCCAGTCCTTCCCAAAAGATTTCGGACAACTGCGACGCATGCCTTCCGAAAATCACTTTCATATCCGACCATCTCGCCGGGCTACTAATGCGCCGCTTGATAACACATATGACGAGCATCGGATCATAAGCGTATCTGTTCCGTTTAGTAGTTGCTACAGACATTGGCCGTCCTACACAGTTGACCATTTTGTAAAGGCCGTATTTCTCGAACCTAAACATACGAAGACAGTCTAGCTGAGTTAAACTGTTAAAGTTGAAGGAAAAATCAGACAAAGAGATACGTTTAGCTTTCAAAATGAACTTGGCACTCTCCGATGGGAGCACTTGATGTTTGGCCAGTGCAATGTAGAGAACTTGGGAAATAGAACCATTGTAGTTTGCTCTACGGCTCCTTCGCATGAGGATGTACGCAGCGACCTCCCAGCTCCGCTTCCTTGCGACTGTCTTCGCATAGCTGTGGTCTCTTTGGCGTCCGGGCGCCATGTTGTGCCTCTGTACCACTTTACTTTTTTGGATGGGAGTAGGGGTGGGCTATAAAATGTAATACACATAATTGTAACGGATAACTGTTGCGTAATGCAAAAATTGCAAGAAAAATTGTTAAAGGGAAATATCACGATTCGTTGGCGAACTCGTCCCATTTGGCTTTATCACTAGGCTAATTTCGGAAAAGTAGCAGTTCAGTAGGAGAATAAGGGAAAAGTGGCAGTTCAGTGGGGGAAGCAGCCATTGCATGCGGAAATTACCCACCGTGACTCAAACAGTAGAGGAAAAGACCAAATGGTAAGGGAACTGCCTGGCTGTGACGAAAGAAGTAGGCCAAAACAAATTAACACATGTAGCAGGCAAAAACGCTACTTCAGTCATCTTTAAACAGCTGACGCAGTTCACATTTGCGAGCCGTATGTCCCTTTAGGTGGCACAGAGGGCAGTGGTAGGAGCGTTTTCGAGCCGCAGGCCCGGATTCATACCATGAACGCATCCGTTTCCCGCATTTTGGACTGGCCTCCCGCGCGGTGGAGCAAGGGCAACTGGAATGTTGATGGTAAAACCAGACAAAAATTGCTCCTGAGCATCCAGAACCACTCTATCGACGTCTGCTTGCAGCGGCACCCCAAACGTTGGCCCTTCGTACTGTTCTTGCCAAGCGACTGTTAGATTTTTACGTCTAATAAACTTGAACAAATTCATCGTCCCATATTTCTCGCAGAGTACGGCTGTTCCGTGCCAGCAAGGAAAAGAGCTCTGTCGAAGGAATAAACACAACACTCAGGAGGTATCTGCTGTTCGTTGCTGAGAACTACTCGCCTTGTTTTGGTACCATCCATTTGACTATTCACCGTGGCTTCCATAAGATCTGTTCCATCTAAAAACGTCACATGCGCTTGATTGGGCCTTCCTCGACGAATGAGGGATGCTAAATGCGTTTCTACTTGCGGAGGGACCGGGGCCTTGCAATTTAGAGCTATATTTTGCCGTTTCAGAAACGACTTTCGCTGCGACTCGAGGACTGTTTTCAGCATTGACTGTGGTTCCAAACTTCGGATTTGATTCCTAAGTGAGGCACTCATTTGGCTTTCCGCGCCCTGCGATGAAGTCACTAGATCCTTCAGTCCAGCATATGCCCTGTAAAGAGCATTATCCGGAAATCGAGACAGATACTGGGCGGTTCTCTGCCCATAAGTCCGTTTCACTGCGTCAATAGCACTCCGTGATGGTGCATGCACAGCTCGTTCGTATTGAGCGATACCGGCTGCCTTCTCCTTACCCAATGCCTTCATCATGTTTTTCTTAACATGCAAATGGTCGATGAACAGCTTGGCATATTCCATGACATTTTCAAAACAGCAATCAATGGACTTTTCTTGGTCAACAATAGTATCGCGGCCATGAACATCAAACCCAGACACCCTCTTTAAATTTGTAAACACCATGGTTCACGATTCTTCGCATTCAGTTCCGACGGTGTGGGCAAACAATAGCGGTACTATATTGTGGTTAGCATCGTAGCCAACGACCTCATACGTTGTGCCATATGACTGCGGTCCGCAACCCTGACAGTGTGCAGCATCAGCGGCTCTTGTTGCTCTCCCATACATGCAAAAATGGCTGGCAATGCTGGGGACAAACACGAAGCCTGAATAATATTTCCTGCCATCCACAATGTCCGAACAGTCGACAACTTGGTGGTCAAATCTTGCCTCCTCAGGCACGAACCCGCCTTTCTTGAGTTGTCTAAATATGAACCTAGCAGCCTTAAAACGATTTACTTCATTTCGTCCGCAGAACATGTAAAATCTCGACAAAATGACCCAGTTCCTGTAACAGTATTGCATATCCCTCCATAGTTGCCATTTCTTCTAGGCGATTGGCCGTCATCATGCGTGATACCTCGTTCTTGACTGCGCAGAAGTGACGTAGACCTTGTTGACGGGTGTGTATCTGTTTTGCAGTCACAAGTGAGACGATAAATCTAGTTGTCAAGGACGGGTTTTCTTTTAGATCTGGAAGAACCAATCGAGCCACTTGTTTTGCCGTATAGGCAGGGGTGCAATTTCGCCTACTATTTTTGTCACTTCTAACGTCTTGCTCTATGTAGTATAACGACGGACGCGCGCGCGGGGAGATTATTAACAGTGCGGCCGTGCACAGTGGACACGTGGGCGGGTGTGCCCACGTGTAGGGAGCGCGCGCGTGCCGAGCGGTCGTAATCTGGCGTACGTGTACAGTAGTGCACGTGTCGGCCAAGCGGTAGTCTACCAGTATGACGCGTGTACGCTAGCACACGTGGCATCCGTGCGGTAGTCTGTAAGCAGCGCGTGTGTACAGTAGTACACACGTGTAGCTGCAGCGTCCGCGCGGTAATTAGGAATTGAGGCGCTAGTTTTTTAATGGCGTACAGTACCTGGTACGCACTAGGCGGCAGGTACTGTATACTGGGACAGGTGTCCGAGGCGTCCCTCTGAGGGGTTAAGACCTGACACCCGTCCCCACCAGTAAACTGGGGCAAGCTCGCCCCCGTCCCTTTTGCGCCTATATACGTCCGTTTCGGTTGTCTATCGCGCGCGATGGCTTCTAACCCGTTACCGGTCGCTCCCGTTCACGCACCACGGGGCGACTGCGCGTAACCGGCCAGTGAGCCACTCCATTTTCGCGAGCTCGTCCGATCGGTTACCGCGCGCCGCGCGTCTCGCGTCGCGAGCTCCCTCGGCTCATCCTCCGAGTCTCTCGCCCGCTAGGGTTTGAGGAGAGTTGTACCACACTCTAGACATGCATGGGATTTGTACTCACGCAACTTCCATCCACCAGTGCTTGGGTTTCGAAGAAACCGTATCTTCGCCTTGCAATGACCATCTTGACAAGTTAGAGAAACTGTCTCAGCCGTTTGATGAATATTTACACCTTTTCGTATGGATAAAAACGCCGTATGTGCACGGCAATACCGCTCACATTTCCACCTCGCGTCCATTTGGAGTCCTTGTGCTGGTCTTATTTCAACTGCTCGTTCCGGCCGCCAACTCTCAGAGGTCCTTCTCTCCTCTGCAAGTGCTTCTCTCGCCTCATCCCGAACTCTTGTTTTGTACGCACGCTTGCTTTCACGTACCGTTTGCAATTTTTCTGTATGACGCTGCGATTCGTCCTCAAAGAGGGGTTTTTGGTGAGGTTGTAGCCTCCTGAGGAGTGTGATGTGATTGTTTCAAGTTTTTTCCCTTCATAAATGGCGCTGTGCATTCTAAGACAAACAAAATAATGTCATCGGAACTGCTATTGTCGTGATCAGGACTGCAGCTCCGGTATGCAGACCTTTTTCGCATAAATTCTTCTTCTTCGCTGGGAAAGAGACCGTCAAAAAGGTCGCCTAGATCGTCTCTGAATGCATCAGACGGATCTCTCTCTTGAAATGGAACATCTTCATTCGTAGTAAAGCCATTAAAGCAAATATGTCCTGGAATTAGACAAGAACTTCTTCCTTCATGGCTATCTGCATACTCTTTGGCCAACTCAAGGCATTTTGATATTTATTGCGTACAGCGAGGGGCCTCTTCGATATTACCAATCCCTCCGTGGTCTGGATGGACCCGAAGGCATAGGTTCAAATACGCACGTCGAATGTTGGATAGCGGGATGCTCTCCTCGGTATTTCGTGGGAAGAATACCTTCAATACAAAAGTAATTTACGGGATCGCAGTAATTCTCTGTAGCTCGTCCTCAGTACTCATGTTCAGTAAGGGGAAGAGGAGTCAGGAGCAGTAAGGGAATGGGACGGGTTTAGGCTTACCAGAAGACTTCAAGATCAGTGGGGGATTGGGACGATGCGGTCAAGATCAGTAGCGTAAACGTAAATCTGAAACAGATATGGTTGGGTTTTTGAGGAAAACGCCTACCGATTCTGTCATTTTTCGTATTTCGCCAACGGAAAAGTGACTTTGCAACGCATTCTCCTACTAAATCTGTCAAAAAAAACTTTCGCCTACGGAATCAGTTCTTTTTTCCCGTTTCCCCTACTGATCGTGAAATCTCCCTTTTGAGAAATGCGCTTGTGTCAAATTACAAATGCTGTAAATAGTCCTTTCTATTTTCTGAAAAGTGTTGCGTGAACCCAGAAGTGTCTGGGGCTTCGCAAGTCGTAGTGTAGTGCCCAACTTGACCACAAGCAGAGCAACGCGACTTTCGTTGAGGCGCTGCGACCCCTGTTTCCGCCGTTTCTTCGGCCGACCTGCCTGACTCGGAGCTCTCCACGCGCTCATCTGTTTGGCAATTGGCAGCATCTGCAAATCCACGTTAATGTTGACTTGAGAGGCAAGGGCAGCAGCAGCAACATACTGGCTTTGAAGTGTTGCATGATGAAAAACAGTCGATGCCCACTTTGTATCCAGATGATTCCAGTATGCAGCCTCCGGGACGTTCGCATGCCGCTCGCGTAGATTATCAAACACTGTCAAAGCGTGCACGCAGAAAAGCCCCGTCTTCTCAGGCTTTCGGAATTTGCAACTCACTTCCGTCCGCTCCCCTTCTAGTTGAGCCATCCTTACGCTCCAAACCTGCGTTCCCTTCGAGACGCTGCCATCGAGATGTCCCTTTTTGATATCCTGCACAACGCAAGAAAAGTTTGCACATCACACCACAGAGTTACAAGCTTGTGCTTAGCCCACTCAGTCAGTTGCCCATCAAGCCATCAAGATGCTGTGCTTGTCAGGGAACGTGCTCCCTTTGATCAAACTCATTCCGACGACGCCCTCTTCACCTTTTCATTACTCTAGCGCCCCCAAGGAAAGGGGCTTATATAAAGGGGCTTATGAAAGGGGCACGTAACAAAAAATCCCAAATAAAAGGGGGCACGTATGAAATTTTCTCTATATTTTGTGTTCATGTGAAAGCTAAAGGTTTTTGTTCAGGGTGTCAATATCAGTGCGCACTGTATGTTGCAGAAATGTGCAGGTGTAAAGCGTCACTACTGCACGTCAAAATTGATACAAGAACACGACACTGGCCCGTGATCACTCTGCGCGTGATCTGACCGACCTGCCCAGAGCAGAGGTCCTCGATGTCCGGCAGTGTTGCCTTCTCACACACAGCGCCACTCCTCTCCGCGTGCATCACAACTGGCAGCCTCAGCAATGCACGGCGCCGGAAAGCCGTGCTGGCGGCGCGTCTGCTCATTTCGCTTTGCATGTGTTGGCAAAAAAAAATGGACAGCTGGTTGCCCGCGTGAACGCAGCAGTGCACGAGTCGGGGCACCTCCGCCCCCTGCGCCAACTCAATGCTTAGGAGTGACTTGATGCTCGACCTGCCGTCTCGACCGTGCATGAAACTTGCGGCGAGACTCAAAAAAAAAAAAACAATCAGCGACTGCATGCCTCAGCCGTGTGTTCTGCAGCAAACTCTCTTCATACGTCCTGCGCTGCTTCAACTTCCGGCCCAGGTGATCCTTCTCTGGCCACCTCCTCCCCCTGTCTTGAGGCACGGCTCTCATCTTTATCTCCGCTCTCCTCCTGCCCTTCGGACCGCGTCCTCCCGACAGCGGAAACCGTGACGGCCACGACCACGAAGGCGAGCATCGGTCCCCCAGCCATGAGTCCGATGGCCCACTTGGGTATGCTCCCCTCCCGCGTATCCATCTGCTGCTGCGGGGTCACGGTGTCCACTTGTTGGCCATCTGACATCACCTGAGCTGCGTCAGTGGCCACGGCGAACTCGGCCCCCACTGATCTCATCCACGGGACGAAGGCGCTCACCCTCACGAAAATAGCGGGCGTACCCTCCCAGGCGCAGCCTCTGCTGCGGCTCGCAATGCCCACTTGTACAGGGACACCGGCTGCGTCGAATTGAAGCAAAGGGCCGCCGGAGTCGCCGTTGCACACGCCGCAACGGCCTTGCGGGTAGCCTGCACACAGGGTGCGATCATCGAGAACCCCGGGAGTACCATATTCTTCGCGGCACTCGTCCGTGGGCACGAAGGGGGTGTCGACCTGGCGCAGTAGGCGGTTGGGGGGCCCGGCGTACGCGGTGGAGCCGAAGCCGACGGCGCGGACGAAAGCTTTCGCGACAGGTAGCTGCGGGTTGTCGTTAATCTTGACAAAGGTGGCGTTTAGGGGAGCGGGTTCGGCTAGCTGGACAAGGGCGATGTCGTCGCGCATGTCGTCGCTAGGGTGGAGATGGACGGAACGGACGGAGATGAGCGGGCCTGAGGAGCGGTGGGACGTGGAAAGAAAGA
The DNA here is from genome assembly GCF_000350225.1 of Chondrus crispus. Taxonomy (NCBI): domain Eukaryota; phylum Rhodophyta; class Florideophyceae; order Gigartinales; family Gigartinaceae; genus Chondrus; species Chondrus crispus. The sequence continues at coordinate 632,857 of NW_005178652.1, read as the reverse complement.
CGAAGGTGGCGTTAGTGGGGAGACAGTGGCGGGCGGTGAGGACCCAGGTGGGAGAGAGGAGCGAGCCGGTGCATGCCGAGGAGAAGGCTTGGACAAGGGAGGCTGTGAAGGAGGCGGTGGGTGGTGGGGCTGGGGTGCCGCCAACGATTCTGCTGGAGGGCGTGGTAAGAATGTCGGGGCAGCGGGTGGAAAGAACGAGCGGGAGGAGAAGGAGGATAGTTAGGAGGAATGGGAATGGGTGAGACATGAGGTTGGGACATGTGGTGTCCGGGTCGGTGATGTTCGGGTGCTGTGTGTTGGGGAGGACGTGGGGGGGTTTAGATAGGGGGGGTTTTGTGGGTAACGGCCAATGGGAGGGGGCGGGGACGATTATGCCGTGACGGGCGTTAGGCGAGGGGCTGACATAGACGGCTGTGGGGGGCGGCGTAAGAGTGAAGGGGGATGATTATATCATGTGGCGATGATTATATCATGTGGTGATGACGACGAAAAAGGTGGCGAGCAAGTGAAAAGACCCCGCCGAGGTGAAACAAAGAGGGGGCCGTCAATCTTCGATACGGTACGCTACCAGGGTACTGTGTGTACGGTAGTCGCCACCGACACGGCACAGTTCTGGTAGACGGCTTGAACGCCGGCTGCATGGTTCCCAACGGCAAGGCCCTCACAGACGCAATGGCACTTGCTCACCTGTCATCGTTGCCTTCAAGGACACATGTATGATGTGTCAAAAAATACGGCTGTGAACACGTGTACATCGTGTACTACTCACCGTGCTCCGGTCGATCTTCCCCAAATCGATGCTTCAGCAGCGCCCCAAACATGCAGGCGATGAAGGCGACCGACACGGCAAGCCCGATCCACCGTGTCTCCGAACCGTCGCTGGCTCCCTTTTTCAACGGCAGCTGAGACATGGAAGAAGACGGGCGGGCTTGTCTCGAGGGCGCCGCGGTGGGCACGTTGCTCCCTATGATGCTGGGCGTCGGCGTGAGTGAAGGGGAGGGGGACGGGTCGGGGGTGACCTGCAGCAAGGCGCCCCCAAATTCTTTAAAGCGAGCATTGTTGATCTCGCGCTGGTCCTCGAGAAACTCTTGGAGGGCCGAGGTGCGGGTGTAGATGCCGGGGCGAGAGATGACGCCGCAGCCGTTGGAGACATGGATGATGCCGATGAGGACGGGCATACCAGAGGCCGAGTACTGGACGAGCGGGCCGCCGAGATCGCCGGGGCAGTAGTCGCAGTCTTCTGCGGCGGCGCATATCATAGAGTCACGGCTAAACATGACATCGCGGTCGTAGCGGGCGATTTCGCACAGGCGGGGGAAGAGGACGGGCACGACGAGGTCGGTCGAGAGGGCGGAGGCGGCGCGGGCGAGCGATCCGGGGGAGGGGAGGGCGGGGTCGAAATTGAGGGGGAGGGGGGTGGCCAAGATGGGGAGCGAGGACCGGAGGAAGCCTGCTCTTTCTGCGT